>NC_142670.1:3807500-3887500 GCF_964200805.1 Pocillopora damicornis
TGTTGCTAAGAATAGTGGTGGGGTGAAAAAGAAGCCAATTATAATCTTTAAAGAGTTTTTTTTTTACGTTTTAGTTTCAACAAGCGGCGCCAGCGACTGGCAGGCATGTAAGGATTCACACTGAAATAACAGAACAACCTTCGTTTTTCATAAAATTGTAATTTACAATCCTTGAACTTGAAAACAATCCGAAGATTCATTGAAAATATCACTTACTGCGAAGCGCTCGGAGTTTACAGATGTTCAAAAGCTTTTTCTGTTATAGCGTGAGATTGAGGACAAAATTGATCATTACGTTTCGTCGTGTGTGTTTTTCCTGTGTGAAGCAACAAAAGATGCCGGCGACTGACGAAATAACAAGTTAACACGAAAATCAAATAACACCTAAACAAACAGTTTTAGCTACCGATTTTCAGTGAAATTTAAAAGAACAATTTTCTTTTAAGTTTCAAGACAATTTGAAGATTCAACATACATACAACGTACTAAAATGCGAAAGTTACACACCACAAAATTGGTAAATAGGCCTGAAATGAAATTCTATCTTGTTATTAATTTTACGTTGCCTAGCACGTGACTTAAATCTACCCAGGCGGAGATCCAAAATGACGGTGGCAGGCTTAGCTTAGTTATATCACTCAAAACTCGTTCCCGTTTGTCTCTTTTGATAAAGAGGGAATCGTTAATGTTTTCATTAAGACAGTATTGCCTTGATTTTCTAATATTTACAACGAAAGACAGTAAATCTCACTTTTCACCCACATTTACTTCCAACCTTTTCTCTTAAACCAGAAACAAAAATGATAGACGTTTAAAACACATGACATCATCCACCTTGCCAAATGTAATAGCATGATCATTTCAATGGTAATGCCTTCTTATCCCAACGTTACTTTGTTTCTTTGCTACATTAGCGAACACTGAACTACTGCTCGTACTCTAGATATGACAATCAACCACAAAATTCCCTAAACCAGATAACATTAAACATAATCTAAAAAATCATGTGTCAATTCACGAGTTTGCTCACAGAGCACTTTGATTCTGTCCAGGTTCATGCTTTCAGGGTTCCATCATTTTGTGTACAGTATATAAAATAAACAAACTTTCAAACTTACCTTTCATCATAACTATGATTGCAGGCAGACCTGAAGAAAGTAATAACGAAAATAGGTTATTACGCGATGATATGAATTTCCAATCTGTATTTTTATGTTGTTAGTCATAAAACATGTTGATTGTGAGTATGAAATTACTAATACACCGTGAATTAGAAAAGCTGCCTGATTTCAGCCAACTACATCTGCAAGCATGTTTAGGTCTAATGAGCACCGGAAATATTTTAAGATTGACTAAGGTACACGTCAAGACGATCCAATGGTTTTCAAAAACTGCGCATGCTCATTTAAAGAATTAAAAAATGAAGCCATTTTAAGAAAGTTTATTCGTATCGGTGTTAGCCAATCACAATCAAGATATTTTGTCAAGAACATTCTTTAAGACCTATCCCGTTTTTTAACATATTCCTCACCCCAGCAAAAGCCATGATAGCGAAACTTTTTGTCGGTAATGTTGTAAACCTTTACAACAAATAAATAGATATAAATCCCCTCGACAAGCATCCAGCAAAAACTGGCCATCAGGAAATACTGCATAAGAGCTGCCACAGCTACACAGGCAGCCTGCAAGGAAAAGTTTATCCGTAAAAATGTAATAATTCGCCTGTTAAATGGTATTTTTCAAAATAGTAATCCAAAAAACAGAAAGAAACAAAACCAAACAAAACAGAACGAAAATTGTAAGAAAACAGACAAAAATTGCAACATATATAGAGAATATGCCAACAAAAAAAAGAGCAAAAATTTCCAAGCAAAAAGAATCACTCTATGGATCAGTCAGTATTTAAATCAATAAGAAGCTAGATCTATTAAAAAACAAGCAAACAAACAAATAAACTAACAAATCAGAAGAACAGCAGCATCAACTAAGCAACACGAAAATAGGAGTTCAAAGAGTCACCTGGTTTCCCGTGGAGTCAATTCCAGCGAAAAAGATGATATGTCCCGCTCCAATGCAGGAAGTCAGAGTAACCCGTATGTGACACAAAGCTGGATTTCTGTCTCTGCAAACAAGCCAATAAATAGTAACGAAATGAAATTCATTTAGCAGTCAGAAAAAAACAAAACAAAACTAAGGTCAATGAATGGCAAAGGAAACCATCTAAAAGATAATTGTAAATCCTCCACCAAATGGAGGAATAAATACGCTGACATAATACATGTTTACATTAATTGATTAGTGAATAACGAATGGATAAAAGAATAGTGACTTAAAAGTTTCCATTTTACGGTCACGTTCATTTGAAGCAATTTCCACTCCTTGGCGAAATATCATTTTTAAAGAAAGATCATCTCAGAACGTTTGATTTCTTTTCCAGGTATGAGCAGTCCGTTTTGACATCGATGTAGAACTGATCTAATTCCATTCTTCTAAATATAGTTAATCTCCTACAATTCAGTAATATAGCAGTGTTAGTCAAATGTACTTACGTAAGCTGAAGATAGCTGATAACCGTGAGTACAACTCCAGTGAGAGATAAAAGATAAAGCCATCCCTACTCGAGTGAGGAGTGTCAGAATTTTGTCATGCTCATCTGACGAACGAGTTTTATCCTGATTGAAAAACTGTAAACGTCATAATTATTTTATTTGTATTAAAGGAAATGTAATTTGTAATTTGTATTTGTATAAATGACATGGCAACTGCGAGATGTGCAATGAATGATCATTAAAACAAAACAAAGAGTTTTCAACTCAATAGGGGTCTTTATTGAAAACTGGGCCGAATTTCCCAGTTTGCATGACGAACTAAAACGAGGTTGAGAAAGCTTTATCTGTTTAAAGAGGAGATTTTCAAACGAATAATTAATCATGTCTACAGGGGAAAATTTTCGTGTTAAGCCTCCATCTAATCACAATATTTTCCTTTTTTTGGCAACACTTAATGAAGGACCAAAAAACTGTTTTTACTTCGACAATTTGAAACAAATTCACCTTTAAGAATTTTAACTCCTCCGCTATTTAAGTAGCGTTTTACGAATACAGACTTTCTTGAGAGACTAAAAATTACCTAGGCTGAAAGCGGATAGCAATTGAAGGGTTTTAAACAAGGATTTAAACATTACTCTATTGGTATCAGAGGAAAATGTAACATTTCATTTTAATGCCGACAAAACGAGAATTATTAGTTCAAGGAGACAGAGGAAAACAACAAAACGAAAAATTAAGACGGACTCAAGGATGTGATAGTCATTGCTACTTCTTTTACTAGCGTCATCAAACGTCTGAAAGGCCTTCAATCATAAACCTACTGATGGAAAATTCTGACATATTTCAGCATTGCAATAAGGCGCCTTGGCCTCATACTTCCAAAGAAAACTTCATAATTTCCACCTGACGTGCGGCGCTTATCAGATTTACATAAAATAACGGTTAAATAAGTCATTTTGTACAAAAAAATTGAAATACTACCTACTTCAATCATACGGAGAAGTGTTACTGTCATCCTTGCGTGTAATTATTAAAGTAGATGTATCCGAACCATGCTTGCGGCGCACAAATATAGTCTTAAAAAGCCAAATATTCCTCTATTGGATGTATTACTATTATCGTTATCATTTTAATGAAAAAAAAAATATATATATATATATATACATATATAAATGTGGGGGTAGAGTCTACCTTGGCATAAAGTGCTCAATACTGTGGTAGCAGAGCTAAGTAGACATAAGTTAAAGAATTAAGAGGACGCATCGATTCTCTTTGACTCTGAGTTTCGCGCCTAAGCGCTAGTCATACAGGTCTTTCTCGTCATACTTGTTACTCGAACATCCGCGAAGTACAAGCTGGAGGAGGATGCTATCCCAAAAATCCCCGGCTATCACCTGAAAAGCATCGCCGTGAACAAGCGAAAAACGAGGTTCTATTAAGCAAACATTCGATTAACCTTTCTGTCAGTTATCATGGGACTCAAATTTGCCAATGAAATATATAAATTCTTCATAAACTTTTACTATGTTACGGGAATATTTGTATTTTGTGTTTCAAAATGGATCTGCATGTGAATAAATATGGATCTGCATTGCCTTTTTGCCAGTTTTTTTCTTTCTGAATGTCCTTGGACAACTTCAAATAATAAGAAGCGAACGAAAAGAACTACCAAGACTTTTTCTCATTCCTCTAAAGCTTGCTTGAAGTAAAGTGACCATTACGCTTCAGTTCCTCATTAAGAGTTATGCCCCTACTTATTCAATTTCAGGATCTTCATAAAAAACACACAAGTCCTCTTTGGCTCTTACGAGCTAGTTTTTATCCAAAGCTTGGGGGTAGAGGGCTGGAATTTTGGGTGGTAACATGGTTTTCAGGAGGACCAGTCGTCGTCGCCAACACCAACAGACTACTCCTATTGAGTAAATGGCTTTTGAGCCCTGCGGGACTGTTCCGACATTTCACTCAATAACTTCGCTGTTTACCTCGGGATATTTTTGTCTTTTTGATTCAGTGCACGGAATTCGCACTTTTCTGGCAAAAGGTCGACAAGTGCACCCTGGTTTAGGGGGTGGAACACTTGTATTTAAGTTTTTCCCGTTCAGATAAGCCGTTTATGGTTGGTTACTTGTCATATCTTTACGCAAAAGTAGGTGGATAAATGAATCGTAATTTGATTATCATAATTGGTGCAAACTTATCTTACTCTGAGAATTGCCATAAGTTAGCACTGTTCTTGCTTTTGTTGATATTTTAACATGTAAAATTAAAACCACGAGAATAACAAACGTAAAGAGGGTTGATTATTCATTTGTTAACAACAAAAGGCTTAAATCGAGATTATTTAAAATTCCTTTCTGTTATTCCGCGAAAAGATTCGATCGACGCATTACACGCTCCTCATTAAAATGTTATTAATCATGTATTTTTAAATGAGGAAGTAAATAAAGTTTTTTTTTTTGACACATGACAAATTGAGAAAGCTTTTTGAATGGATTAAGTTCCATTGTCAAAATTCAAAGTCCGATGCTCAACTCTCAAGCTATCGTGCGTGTTTCAGGAGGAACAGACTTATCAGAGTGGAGACTCATAGAGTTAATGAGGAGATATTTCTCAACCGCCACTCCCAAGGGAAAAATTCTCAAACAGTTACACAGGTAAAAGCGAGACTGCCAAGAGAAAAAACTATTCATAGTTTTTTGTTTGTTTGTTTGTTTTCTTTTTTTTAACCCTTGCCTCTATTGAGAGTAATAATATCTTGATTACCATTGATATGCATAACGTGTTTTCCTTTTGGTGAGGGCCGTACAATTTGTGGTGGCTTATGATAGTTTCATTGCTCTGTAAACTGATGTCTTGGATGTAGACCTTCTAAACACAACTATATCCAATGCTCTTTTTTCCACAAGGAGGAAACCGTAAATACCGATTACTTGAGACGTTCTTTTATTACTTTTCGGATCGATACAAAGCTGTCAGAGCCTTCTGAAGCTGGTTATCCTTACCTAAAATTTTCTTAATTTAAGATATACACAGATCTAAGCTAAGGAACAACATTATGATGACGACTCAGGTCTCAGAGATCCGAATGCCACTTTCATGGTTATTAGGAGGCTGGACATTCAATTTCCTTAGCAGTATCACGCTGATTGTTTCATTTACTTGCGAAGCTCGCTTAACGCCTGTTACTTCATCTGCAGTTGGGTTGACAGCGTTGATCCTTCTTTTGAAGCGAGATCTAATCTGCATGAATAAGTTGATATCAAAACGATCTCAAGAACTGTACAACTCTATGTGCTTCGCATAAATACAACCATCGAATTTAATTTCTTATTTCAAAGTGGAAGCCTTGCCAGGTAAAACCCTGAGCAAAAATCTAAAGTTTACAAAGAGACTTAAAATAACATTTGATAACATACCTCTGAATTTCTCACACAGTGAAGGAGGAATATTAAGAAGCCCTGTTAAATCGTAATTTCAGAGATCCTATTAACGCCTTTAGTAGATTTAAAGTGCTTTCATACAAGCCCCCCCCCCCCCCCTAACCCTAAACCTCTCAGTATTAAACGTTACTGGGCAGCAAAAATGTCCAAACCTTTACTGCTATTAATCACAAGTTCTCTACTTTGTCTCTGTATTACACTAAGTTTACCACCTGGTAAACTTGTAAGGAAGGGATAGAACAAATTGCCGTAGAATTTGCTTTTACGTTGGTATCGTATGAGCTCGGATTTCATTCACCAAAAGCTGTATTCAGTTTACCTGAGTAGAGTTGAAAATTGTGAAAATGTACGCAAACGCTTTATGCAGGGGCGAAAGAAGACCAAATAGCCACGTGATCCCTAGCAAAGGAATCATCACCACGCATGCCCTGACACCAAGCCTATAAAATCAGGAAGAAAAAAAATCAAGATAATCTGCTACCATTGTTGTGAGTTGACATTAGTCGTATAAGGCAGCAAAGTATGAGGCTAATGACTTATATGAATCTACCACTGGCGCCACTGAAATGCTTACCTAATTTGTTCGCTGACTTTGTCTTTTACATGCTGCAATATCGTTATTTCCTTGATAACTCGCACCAGTATCAATGTGTTTAACTGAAAAAAGTGATAAGAATGAAAAAAACAAAACAAAACAAAATCTAAAAACAATCAAACTTTATAAAGGAAACAGGAGTTTGCACTTGAGCTAAGTGGTCCTATTTGCCTTAGCGGATGGTCGTCAAAATTTTAACCCTTCCCCTTCCCTAGCATTCTGCAAGACATCTTTGAGGTGTCCTTCACCATTCGTTGGTAAATATTTATACAGCTGGAAGGAGATGGCTAAAATCATTATGAACGCAAAACGTTTCGCCCAACAAAACAGCACAATAACCCAGTAGAGACTCGAACCAGGACTTTCAACCTAAAAACCTTGCACAGTAACCGCTGACGGCATCTCCCAACGATAGGGTTCACCTCAAGCAAAATGTATCCTTCATATATTTCATGTTTTTTTGAAAACTATTGAACAGAGTCAAAGAGGTTAAAAAGAGCGGCGGGGAAAATGCTCACGATGCAAAGAGACCTGAAAGCAAAGCGTGCAAGATGAAAATGAAAAAAAAAATATTTAGGAATTTAACTTACCAACTCAATCAGCACAACGAATACAACAAATATCCAGATCATGCCGTTAGAGGATGACATCCAGCAGCTAAATAAAAATTAATTATGCGAAACTTTGATAATTTATCAATTAATTACTTTTTTGCCCATGCATGTACGCAGTACTTTCCATGTTTGATTACAACTGAAAACAACAAAGAAATAACAAAACAACAAAAACAAGCCAACCTTTAGACAAAAACAACAATTTAAAACAATGTAAACAAAAAAACAAAAACAAAAAACAAAAAAAGAACAAAAAAACAGGATTAGTGACAGAAATCGCTTGACAAAAAAATCATTTATTTCTTACAACTTCTCACTGACATAGCTTTTAATCCCCGGCCCGGTTCCTGCTGCAATGCCCAGCGATATGGAAACGACGAGAGCAGGTAGACCTGTGGATTCGAAATTCGAAGGGACAACAGAGTCAAATGACGATGATGATGTCTAAGATGCTGATGGCAATTTTCGTCTTTTACTTTTCAAAAGATTATCAAAGAGAGAATGGGTTTTTAATTAATAGTTACCCCATGAAAATCCATGTGAAACCTTCATCTTGTCCTTGATGTTGTAAACTTGTACAACAAACAGGTAGAGATAAACTCCCTCGATCAACATCCAGCAGAAAGCGGCCATTAGGAAATATTGAACAAAAGCTGCTACTGTAACACAGGCAGACTGCACAGGGATGAAAAATTTAAGCTAAGAGTTGATTGAAAGTCATAAAGATTTACCGAAAGAGATTCTTGTCTTCTCGTTTGATATAATATCTCACCTTGTTCTCAACAGCACCACTTCCGGCTAGGAAGAAAAGTTGACCTGCGCCAAGTGAAGCGACTAGACTCACTCGAATCTGAGATAAGGGCCCCCTCATGTCTCTAATCAAAAGCAAATGACTGATTTTATTCCACATCAGTTCTATCCTCATTTTATACAAAGCCTTGTTATATTTTTATGATTCGACTTGGCTGCTTAAAGGAATCTTAGCTATACACATTTAAACTGATATCATTTCTTGTTGAGTCTATATTCTTTGGAATGCTTGCGTGTAACTATGTCATGTACTTACGTAAGAACAGCATAACTGATGATTGTTAAAGTGATTCCAACCAGAGAAAAAGACAAGCCCACATATGTGAGAATTTCCAGCGCTTTTTCGTCCGTCTTAGAAATGAATACAAAAACAGTGATTCAATACTTGTAACGGAAGAGTGCCACACATCATATACCTGGATTAATGCAAATTTATGAAAAAGTGCTACACCAATGCTATCTAGTGTTAGTGCCTTCTGAAATCAATGCATGTATGCTTAGCAATATTCTTACCTTAGTTAAACCGTTATCTCTACTTCCCCTGTCAAACTGCATAAGAACGGCAAAGTGAGTCAAATGATTGCAACTACACTCGGTGTAAGACTCGTTCTTCGATAGCAGGAGACACCCTTGTCCGTACCAGCTAGAATTACATCAGAAAACAGTTAGAAAAGCAGTCAAAAGCAGTCAGTCAATGAACATAAGAAACAAAACAATAGCCAGTTTTATAGACATTAACACGCGGAAGCCTGAGAAGGAGAAAAAGAATGAGTAAGAGAAAGAAGGAGTAAGAGGTGAACACACAATGTGATGTACCGGTGCATAAAAGCAAAGTCCTTAAGCAAATTTATTATTTGAAGTGAACGATGTCATCAATTCATTCAAAGCTGTTTACCTGTTTTCCGAAGTATTCCAAAACACGCAACTTCCATCCGGCGCGTCCTGAAACCGTAAAGTACTGTTAGTATTACGTAGTGCAGCGACTTGGTGGCTAATGTGGAGATGGGAGTGCTCTCACAGGCTTTTTTTAAAACCCTCCCCCCCCTAACACTAATAATGATAATAATAATGATGATGATGATAACATTGATAATAATGATAGTAATAAATAAGGAAAAAAGACAAATCTAATCAAATCAAAACAAAACAAAAAGAAAAAAGGAAAAAAAAACGGAATAACAAAAGTAAAGCAAAATCAAACAAACGAAATCAATAAATTACACGATAACAAGCAACAACAACAGCAACAAACAACAGCAACAAACAACAGCAACAAAATATGTAGCGAGACAAAAATGGATCAAAGGGATGCAAAAGGAAGTATAAATTTCGGCTTGAATTTTCCAGAAATATCAGCACTGGGTAAATTTCTTTATAGTGTTACGAATTCAGATGGAGCTCTCTCTTGATTAATTGTATCTTACCTCTAGGTTTTTAAATTTCAGTGTAACATTCTTTCTGAAAGTGTTGTTCCTCGGCCATATCGTTGCAGACAAGACATTACTGTTGAATAACCAAAAGACAAATAAACAAGAAAAAAAAATGAAAAAAAAAATGAAAAGAAAACCAATCAAACAAACAAACGGACCGACAAAGGACAAAAAGAGAAATTAATAAAAAGATAGCAAAAGAGAATCAAGACGAAAGAAACAAAAGCAAAGGGGAAATTCAAACTGAGGTCGAAGATGTTTCTCTTTTATTATTAACATTCCCTTCGTAGGTTATCAGCAAACCAAAATAGATTAATTTGAAATATAAGATACGAAATGCAATACTAAGTTTTAGCAAACCTGAATCTATTGAGAGGAGTAGAGTCGGTCTGGTTTTTCAGGAATACTTTATGGAGATCTTTGTAAATGACACAAAGTACAACTGATCCTAAGATGAAAATAATAGAAACAATTGTATTACTTCAAGAGTTTTTAGAAAAAAGTACAAGTTATCACGGTTTAAAACCTTGCGCGTTTAATGGCATGTTTCATGGGTATGCCCAGCCTTGTTATGAGAGTAAAACATTTCGACCAAAGGAGAAATGAACTGAAAATGAAACAAAAGAAAACCAAAACAACCAGCTTAAGATATCAGCCATTCACCTTCAATGGCTTTAGTATTTGAAACCCAGTCCGCTTTTTAACCAAGAACACAGATAATCGCTAAAATAATTTGAATAATACGAGAAAAATATATAATTTTCTATGCTAAAAAAAAGTGAAAAAGATAGTTCTCAAACCGTTATCGAAGCCTGTAACAGGAAGGCTGACGTAGTTTTCTCCTTTATCATCCTCAAGTTGTACTCCAGTCTCATTTTCGTGGAAAATCTTCCTGACCAAAATATCTAATTGCAAAACAGCGACTTATTTTACGTGAGGGCCGAAATAAACAAGTTATCGTCCTCAAAAGTTTTAGGACTTAAAGACTGAAGAACCATCACTTAGAAGTAGTAAATGCAAGTAGTTTGCAGGGATCATCAGTCGAAGGAGCGTTCTCCATTCAATTGTCAGATAAAGTGCTGGTGATCATTTTTAAATCCATAAACATATCACTGGAATGAACTCCAATGGTTTCTTATTTTTATATTCTTAATTTATTTATTCATTTTTCCCTGTTTATGACTTCATATGTATGACGATATTGAAGAACATATATAAAATAGAACGAATTATTGGAATTGGAGACAACTGATGAGCCATAGGAATCCGCTGTTATAAACTGCCTTCAAAGAGGTCCAACACGTTTCAGGTGTCGCGAAAATGATTCGATGGAGGGTTGCTACAGACAAAGCTTATACCAAAAACGTCGAATAAGTAGTAGCGTTAGCAAACGTTTCTAAAATCTGCCACGAATGATGCATGTATTCATCCTGAACTCTGAATTAGAAATCAAGAGCTGACTTCCAAATCAGCTTTTAAGATCCACTTACCTGCATGTCCACTACTGATGTTCATCTTAGGTACGGTTTGATTTAGGTGATTTTGAGCATAATTCCCAATGAACTCCTCCAAATTAGTGACAGTGAGGAAAGTGCGTTCCATCTTTTCTTGATTTCCATCATTTCCAGAAGAGCCAATCAATTCCTTTAGGATGGTGTCAACAAGTTTCTTGTTTGAAAACTGAGAAGGCGAAAAAAAGTCTCAATAAGGTAATAGTCGTTGGTTTAGATATGTCCTTCAGTAGCCTAACTGTTAAAGGAATTGATAAACTCTGGGCGACACAGTCTGTGGAAAAGCTTTCTTTAACCAAGGCACCAGCAATAAACTTAAGAGGAGTTTTAATTTCCTGACGTCGAAGTCTTCCATTTACACGTTATTGCCGTGGTTTCTAAGCAAAGTATTACGAACATAATGCATTAAGAATGGAATAACCGATTACAAGATTATAAATAGGAAATACGAATAACATAGGAAATACTGGAAAACGTACTCGCCACGACATTAATTTCTACTAGAGCTCACTCCTCTTATTTGCTTGAAAGTCGAACTTGTATTGATGGCTGCGCCGACTTGGGCTAAGAGTGGGATTGGTTTCTACACTCTCTAGAGGGTGAAATTAAAATAACAACAACAACAATGTTACAAGAAAATCAAATACACGTACTTCGCTTGATGGTGTTATCTTAATGGCAGGAAAATTCAGTTTCCAGCACCGTTTCACTTTGATTCTGCCCAAATACGACGAGTCTGTTGTATTTGTCAATATAATAGAAATCTGTTTGCGAGGTTTTTCATTTTTCCTGCACCTCCACATTCTAACATAGTCTTCTTTCCAAAAAGGCAACTGACTGAAACAGGAAGTCAACTGCTTACACCAAGAGTGACAACAGGTTTTGTTAATAGATGTAGGTGTTTCATTGCCACATTTCATCCTACGCCAGTACTGAGGCATTTCTCTAACATGCTGCTGACAGTCTGAACCGTTCAGCTCTGAGGGTCCGAGGGTATCATCAGGGCGGGAGCAATGCCCATCTGCGTTAATTTAAAAAAAACATTAAATGGATACATTTTTAAATGTCAATGCTGTTCCTCGTTCGTTCACATACTTTTTATATTTTTGTTAAATTAGTAATTTTCCGTAAGTAAATTTACTTCATTGAACTTTCTTTTCACTTGATTTTTTTTCCTTTTACTACTCGAATTCCACCCCAGCTAGAGATAACTAGGGTTTTCAGAACCCTAAGCTTTTTCTGAATTTTCTCTGAATTGTTTAAGATGGGCCCCGCTTTGAGTTTGATGCCACTTTTTAAATTTTATAGGCCGAAACCTCCCTTTGTTTACTTGTCCCCCCTATTTTGTAGGAATAATTACCAGCAATGACAAATCAGTGATCTTTTGGACTAGGTCGCATTTTATGATTTATCTGGCAAGATATAATATAGTGTATAACCTCTGACGACAGAGGATAATAAGTTGAACAATGTTGAACCTTAATGATAATTTTCTATTTTTATTTTATTTTATTTTTTTAAGCAAAACAATACATACCTCGTGCTGAAGTTGCCAGAGTCATAGCACCTGAAATAAAGACAAAACCGAAAGAAATGATTGACCAATTCAAAGCGAATACCGAAATAAGGGGTGAGGGGTGGAGACGGGAGGGGGTCAGGGGAATCAATAGAAAAGCAAGTACTTAGATAGTAAGATACCTGAAGGAGACGTAAGACTACCTAGTCAACCATATAGGGGCAACTGCTGATAAAATCGTTCGCATTTCACTCAACGCCTTGCAAGTGTCGTGCTTTACCAGTCGTAGAGGGAGGATTTGTAGAGGGAGAAGCGTTACGCACTCTAAAAACAAATCTGACACCCTTCACTTGTGGTGGAAACGTACAGAGTTTCAAAATATGCTTAAAGAAGGGAATGGAAGATATTTGACGCCAATGTAGAGAAAATGACACCTTATTAAAAACCAACGCGCTTAATCACATTGGAAAGGAAAGTCATTAAAACATATCCTGGTCGGAGCTACCCTGAGGGCAGAAGTTTAAAATCGCTTGCAAATGGCAGTAGTAATACTTTTTTGACTCGTCATTTGCTTCTTGTGTCCCGCACCTCGCGCGGAGTTTGTCGACGCTTTGATGCAATAAAATCTCTACAAATTGGCTCTTAGTTGAACCTTTTAGCCGAGACTTCCCGCCATTCCACAGGTAGAATGTGGCCTTTGAAGTAAAATCCCTTTCGTTCTCTCCGTGGCTTTAAGCCTTTCAAGTGAAGGAACGCGAGAAGCCATCGACGGTTCCAGATACAAGAAGTTTCCTCGAGGAAATTGCGAGAAACTAAAATACGTGTCTAGAATAAACAACTCATAATTTCAGAAGACTGCCACAACCATCTAAGACCTTAATATATCTAAATCGCTCTGATGCGGTTGGATGATAGACCACAATGAAAATTTCACGAGTTTAGATAGCATAGAAAATAGCAGAATAAGCGCGCAATGTTTGTGGTCGAAGGATCCTTTAAAACGAACATAAAGTGAGAGATTAAGAGAGTGACTCTGTAAGAGCGGTCCGGTCGATTTTGCTTAAGACACAGATTTCGCTCGTTTCTCGTGTGTTGTAAGACATTCATGTACCTATACTAAAACCATGATCAGTTTGATCGGATCTCTTTATTTTTCAGAGTTTTACGGAAATTAAATTTCACTCGAGCGAAGGCTTGTCGCGACACTTTTCAAGACTTTAATTTCATACAACTTTGGAGGACAATTTACAAAAAACTACGGAACTCAGCAAAAAACAAATACCCCTGCCATGTATATTAACTCTATCTTATCTATAGAGGTGACTTTCGTAAACATCACCTCTTAATCAAGGAAACAGGGAGACTTGAATGACACCTTATCTGTTCGCCTAAATCACACACATGCTACTGGGCTTTACTTTAACTGAGAAATTTGCAATCGCTTACCTCAGCTCTCTGTGTCCCATGCCGTAAGAAGCACAAGAAAAAAGTTGATGATAGTGAGTCTTGGCTGAGACAAAAAGAATCAGAGAAGAATCTACAGTCCTCAGAAACGCCACTTTTAAACACGAGACAACTAAGGCAAAACTAAGTTTCAAAAATTAAAAAGGCTTTCTTGTTGATCGTCTTAATAGCAACAGTTTCCAGGATCCAAGGGGAGCAAAAGAGAGAACAATTTTCTGTGTAGCTAGGTAAGGCGACATGCCGGCTTTATACTTCTTCTGGCGTGATAACGCTAATGATGACAATAATGGGCAAAAAGCACCGTCCGCTAATGATGACGATTATCATAGTTATTAACAAATCTCAGTTATAGTCCTGGAAAAAATCTCAGGGGGTCCTTTGAGCCATCCACTTAATCTCGCCAGAAGTCAAAGTTGCCTACACTCATTCTAAGGTTCGTGCGATTTTACGACAAATTTTCAATTCCGGTGTGTTACACGCGCAACTTTTGATAGAAAAAACCTGCACGCGACATAACTTAAAAGAACGTGTCAGCGGAATGAATCAAATCTCTATCACTTTGCATACATTCTTGGGAACAGAAAAAATTACTTAGAGCAAACATTCTAAGTATAGTGTTCATTCTGTGCAATGGGGCATAAATAAAAATTTCTGGTGGAAAAGACATTTTATTTTATACCACTGATGACAAGCAAAAAGGTTATATGGGTAACCGGTTAAAAATATATTGATAATTCTATTAATTAATACCAGTTCTAATTTAAAGGAGAAAGTTATGAGAATAAAATCAAAGTTGTCTGTACCACGAAGCATGCCTTCGCTCTTTAGACTGATAGTCCTAGAGCTTTTTGAGCATGTATTCGAATATCTTATGACGATTCGCCCGCCAACCACCCTACCCCGCGCAATGCTGTTTTCACTTAGCGGTTGGTCAGTGGTCACGTTTATGAGGTAAACAAACCGATCGATTCCTGATCACCGTTCTTGTCGATCGGAAAATCAAAATACCAGCGTTATATTGCCGCGAATATGAAGCAGTTATGTTACTTGATTCGTACTTCATATTCGAGTCGAAGCTTGGGTGGCACACGTTATTTCTTGCGGTGGAATCGACGAGGGGAATTCGAACACTAGTTGTAGTGTTTGAATTGTTGAAAGAAATGGTCGCACGGGGATTGTAAGTTTAACGAACAATTTCAAATTTTTGCCGCTTGAATTGAAAAAAAAGTTCATTTGAATTGCTTTCGTATGTATTTCTGACGGTTTTAGATTTACCTGCTTGATTTATCTCGGTTACCCTTCATGTAAACAAGTCCCTCAAAATGGCGGCCAAACTTGGAGATTGCCGAAAATTAGGTAAGTTCACGGAGTTATAAAGTTCTCGTAAAGGTCGGGCCGCAAAGTTTTTTTCTGTAGTTACCTTTTCTATGACACTTACTTCCTAGCTATGTTAGTTGGATCAGTTAAGAACGCCTCGCTTTTTCAAAATTTACCTTGAATTTGATCGGTTTTGGCGTGTGTGATTTAGGCGAACCGATAAGGTGTCATTCAAGTCTCCCTGTTTCCTTGATTGAGAAGTGATGCTTACGAAAGTCACCTCGATAGATAAGATAGAGTTAATATACATGGCTGGGGTATTTTTTTTTTGCTGAGTTCCGTAGTTATTTGTAAATTTTCCTCCAAAGTTGTATGAAATTAAAGTCTTGAAAAGTGTCACGACAAGCCTTCGCTCGAGTGAAATTTAATTTCCGTAAAACTCTAAAAAAATAAAGAGATCCGATCAAACTGATTGTGGTTTTAGTATAGGTACATGAATGTCTTACAACACACGAGAAACGAGCGAAATCTGTGTCTCAAGCAAAATCGACCGGACCGCTCTTACAGAGACACTCTCTTAACTAGTCAAAGGAATTGTGCCGAGTTTGAATCCTCATGTCAAAATAAAAAAAAATTGGACATGTTTAAATTTTTTAATTATTATTATTAATTTTTTGGTATAATAAACAAAGCATCTATAGCAGGGGACACAAGGTGGAATTTTCAGAGATTGCCTCTAACTAGATAACTAAAAGAAAATGTAACAGTATCGTAAGCTTTACCCAGTGAAGCATGAGACTCTGAAGAGGCCTTGATAACTTATAGGGCCCTGTGATGCCTAATTTTCCGTCAGAATTCAGTGTTCCTGTTATGTAAACTATACCGGGACATCGGTAGAGTTTTTATTGAGAGTCGCCCAGAAAAAAAAAAAAAAAAAAAAACCTAGCACAATTATCGTAACTTATTACTATAATGACTCATATATTTGAAACATTTCAGATCGATTTCTGTTTTCTGGTCTAATTATTGCTTGAAAGGCTTCCGTCGTAAGAGAGCGCTTAAATCAATAGAACGGTCTAAAAAGTACATCTGCTTAAATAGAGAAAGCCGTTCCATTGTCACCTCGCTCTAACGAACGACTACGTTTACTATAAGAAAGGAAATGAATATAAGACGGTCGTGCTCAATGTCCGCGTGGAAAAAAAATTAGGTCAGAGAAAATCAATAACGTTTGGGCAAGAATTTTAGGAAAGGGGGTATCTCTTGTGTTCCGGTTCCGCCACCTAAATTACATCGTGTTTGTCTTTCGATTTAGCTATAGCTATGATATGACAAAGGGAACAATCTGGAGAAATTAAAAAAAAAAGCTCTCGGCTTTCAAAATTGTTTTCATCTCCTCCTTTTTCTTTTTTCGTTCCAGACTTCACGTCGATCAATTGCATCAAAAAATTTGGGAAACATATTGTGATGGTATCAGGAAGAAAACATAACAGGAAGCTAGTTAAACTGCTTGACTACAGCGAACTGGTTTCATATAAGTACTTACCAAAAATTATTAAGATTCCATGCAAAAGCATTTCGTCGAAAGGTTTCGTCCAGAAGAGGGGGTTCTTCTTTAACATTCAAGGATCCAAATTATCGATGAGAATATTGAGAGCGGCGAATTTGCCTCGCGAAGAGCACTTATTCAGACTGCTTCACTTAGGGCCCTACACAGCGATGTTAAAATGATTTGGTGAAAATCTCACTTAGTGCAGAGTGAGACTATAAACGATTTGAGTGCGAACCCTTTCCCCTCATGGCCTAAAAGGAATTAGCTTTTCAGCTCGTAGATTCATAATAACATCTCTACTGTCACATTGTCATAATTACAGACAAAAACAGGTGGATGATTATGATTATGGATAGACTAATATCGCCCCGTACACTAATAATGAAATAGTTATAAAAAGATATGGTTTTCCATAATATGACATTTAATTTAGATTCAGTGTTATTTTCAGTTTTCTCATGCAAATCAAACTGGAATTTGTTCTTGTGACTATCGGGTATCCGGCTATTAATCAAACAGAATACAATACAGACGCGGTGAAGAAAAGATACCTTATATTCTAATTCTATCATTCTGTGTTTTGTTTTCAGTTGAAAGCTGACAGGGTCTTTATGTCAATGACTTGAGGCAGTATGATTGAAAATTGGTTGGAGCTAAACTGCTTTAGGCAGCGAGGCTACGCCAAGTCCTTAGATGGCCCAGGCATGCGTAAGCCACGGGAAGTCTTAACACTCTGTCCTTTATCCTATCCTTGTAGTGCTTTGCAGAGCGAAGGCAGTACAGTAACCCCTAAGGCGATGTTAAGAGACTATATTGACCAAATTACAAAGCCTCAACTTTGCTTCGTTTTTTTTAACGGGGGGGATGTCAAAAGTGTTTTTTTTTTTCTATTTTTTTTTAACAAACCTACCCTGTAAAGAGACATGCTAAGATTAATATGGTCTCAATCTCCACGGAGAGCTTTAATTACAAGCTTTAAATGCTGGCCGTTTCCACCTCTTTGAAAGCAGATGCAAATGTCATACCATGGATTCATCAATTAAATTAACTTTCTAAGAACATGAAATTCTTTACGTTTCGTAATCATGAGTTAGCAGAAGTTAATTCAAAATGCATATGCATCTACAAATAGCAGATCAAAACCTCAACGTTCAATAGTTTCTTGTATAGAAACCGGGCTCTGGTCTCAAATCACAGACAATGCACTAAGAAACCAACTTAAGGTTTGGTATTAGCAGCTGATAAAACTTGAAACAAATTAGGACTCTCGTCACTAGAGAGAGCGACTTATTTACTTCCCTGACTATCGTTTTGTTTTGTTTTGGTTTTCTTTTTTTCGTGGCCTTTATGTAAGAGTTCTATTGTGATATTATATTGAATAATTAGCTGACGGATTCCTTACTTACAATATCTTGCTTGTATATACCGCACTACGAAGTTATAGTTGTTATGTACAATGTAACATATCGGCAACTACATAGAGGTTATGTTCGAGACTCTTTTAGTTTTTTCGCCGTCACTCAGTGGGTGAACCTTTATTTTTCTCGGCGCAGCAATGGCTGTGGAATCCTCATTTACTTCTGAGGGCATTACGGATGTTCGTTTAGTGCTAGTTCCAACATCCATTGCTGGAAAGATGGCCTGAATCCTTCTTCTCAAACGAGCTCTTACCTGTAAATTGCAAGTTAAATTAGCCACATTTTCGCATTCAAGGAGTTTGTAAGTCGTACTCTTTTTTCCTCGACTTTGTGATGTACAGGCTTTCAACAGCAGCCAATTCTCACAAGTCACAACTAAATTAGACGTCATTCAGCTACCTGGAGTTAATCTGCACATGTATCGACATAAAATGTAAAGAATGTCGTATAATTTCTTTTTATTTTCTCTCTCTAGGAAATATAATCAGCATTAAATTTATATTCTGACTCTTGATCTGGAATCCATGTCCTTTCTTCTTTCTTCCCCTACCCTCATTCTCAGCCACGAAAATTTGTTTAACAGCGGAGCTCCTGCGCACTTGTGGAGCTCCATACCCTAGAGAACATATGAGTACAATGATAATTTTGGTCCTTTAATTCTTCCGTTTGTCCTGTTGCTTTTGCTTTCCGGTTAGTTTGTTTCTATGGACGAGCCCTTTAAACTAGGGCTTAATTTCTTTGAAATGACATTTAAATCAAATAGAACTTCCTAGTCTCCACTGTAATTTCAAAAACCGATGTAAGACCGGACCTTGTGATGCAATTTTAAGCGATAAATCACTGACCTCGCTGTTCCTCACGCAGTGAAGAAGAAAGATCACGAAACCCTGTTGAATTAATGGATGTGAGAAGTTTTTTTTAAAATCATGACGATGATGATTTGATTATGATTTTCACAGTTTTTAAACCACTGAGTTGGCAGAGTAATGAGTTCAACATAACACCATCCCAAGGTTCCCGGGACTGTGCATCTGACAGAATATAACGTCTTTTGATCTCCACAGACATTTATCTACATCTCACCTGTGAAGAGTTGAGGATCGTGAAGATGTAGGCGAAAGCTTTGTGTAAGGGTGCCAATAACCCAAATAACCACGAGATTCCCAGCAGAGGAATCATAACTATGCATGCCTTCACACCAAGTCTGGATAAAACAAAACAAATAAAAACAACAACAATAACAAAAAAAGAGCAAAATAAGGGACTTTTGATGATGTGATTGTTGATGAAAAAGCTCTATTAGGTAGAAATTCTATCAAGATGGTTTCTCATTGTTCCTTTTCGGACTTCGGACTCTTCCTCGGTAGATTTTTGAAAAGGTTGGATTCCAGATTGTTGTTTTCTAGAGAAGGAGCTGATTCCAAGACCCAACATTCCGGAAGCCGGATTTCCTTTTATGGAGAAGACCATACCTTATTTGTTCGCTACGTTTGTCCTTCTCTTGTTGCATAGTCACCATCTCCTTGATAACCCGCCCGAGGATCAGAATGTTAAACTTAAAGAAGAAAATAGACCCATGCGAACCCCTTGAAAGTTTTTCTTAGTTTCGATAATGATTATCCTGGTTATTTTCACTTACAAATTCAATCAGCACAACAAATACTATAAATATCCAGATCAGACCATTGGCAGAAGACATCCAGCAGCTTTAATGAAAACACAAAACAAAACAAAACAAAAACAGGTTAAGCTATAAATAGATGATGTGATTGTAAATGATTACTTGAAATACCAATATGGACTTTCCACACATTGAATGCCTTTTCTACAGAATATAGACTGATGGAATCCATAATTACAGCCTAAACAATCCGATTCAAAACCGATCTTAAGGCTCAGAACTTTTGTCTTCCATCTTAAAACACAATAACAATAAGCCGGTACATAAAAAAAACGAAAAAGGATCATTTTTTTAATTATACGTGCATTTTTTTCAGCTGTAACAAGTTCGTTGTTCGTTTTCTAAAATACTTGTGTTACATCAGTTCCTGGAAACTTGAGTGTGATGACATTAGATCAGTACAATGAAACTCTCCTAACTATTTATTAGCCAAAAAACTTCCGATCCCATCTTTTCCAGCTGCAATACTCAATGATATGGCAACGACGAGCGCGGGAAGGCCTACAGAATTGAACCAAAAATCAGATTTGAAACTTATTCTCACATGTCAAGGGCATAATTTACCTTTCCACATTAGATATTTACCTTTTGAACCCCCTAGTCAGAGCTATATAGGAATGTACTGCGCAATATAAGTGATAGAGTATGTTCCTGGCCGCGTATTCTTGAATTCGAAGGAACTGTTTCTAAAATTAGTTGGACTTCTGGAACATAGGTTACTAGATCAACATAAAAGTATGGTAATAAAAGTGTTTAAATATTTAATAGCCATAGAGTACCTTACCCCATGAAATTCCATGGCACATTCTTAACTTGTTGCCAACGTTGTAGACCTTTACAATAAACAGGTAGAGGTAGATTCCCTCGACCAGCATCCAGCAGAAGGCGGCCATCAAAAAGTACTGCATAAGGGCCGCCACTGTAACGCAACTTCCCTAGAGAAAATAGAAAACGAAAACGGATTTTTGCAATCTGCCTGAATGATATATACAATGACACATGATTGATTTGCTTCGTAAATATTAATAATGCTGTCGTCCTGACTCTTTTTGGAGACTGACCAATCGAAAAGAAAGATTTAGAGGAAGCACAGCTCATAATAAACCCCGTTTTTAACTGAAATACAAGAAAAATAATTTTCGACAAAAGTAAAAATGTAAAAAAAAGAAAAAAAAAACCGAAATATTTAAAACTGCCCAGTTTTGGACTGTAAAAAAACTTCAATTTCAACGGAATTCTTGCCTTGTTCCCAGTCGCTCTAATCCCGGCAAGAAACATGATTTGTCCCGCTCCAAGAGAAGCGACGAGACTCACTCGAATCTGGGATAAAGGTCTTCTAATGTCTCTGGCACGCAAAGAAAAACGAGAAAAAAAATAGACCAGAGAAGAGAAGAAAAAAAACATTCAAAAGAAATAAAAGAGACATTCGTTATTTACGATGTAGGTGATTGTTTTTTCCCTTTATTTTATAAATATAACTCTTTCTATCTTTTTAAGAAGCTAGGGCTAGGATATTGTTAGTGATACGGGTTCCCCCCCTTTTTTTTTTCGTATCATTATTTTTTTTTCGAGGAATACAGTAGATGGCTCCAGGTCTTCTCGTCATTATGAAGCTCAAAGAAATGAGGAAACAAGGAGCAAAGTACGGTTAGTACGGTCTGAGTATCACTCGTGTCTGTCCTTTGACAGAACCCAGCATACTTGGAAACATTTTTGCGATCAATTGTCCACTTTTTTGACTAACACACATTTCTAATTTCTAACTACTTAACTCACGTGAGAGTAACATAGCTGATTATCGTCAATGAGATCCCAATTACAGAGAGGGTCAGCCCGACGTATGTGAGAATTTCCAAGTTCTTTTCATCATTCTTTATGGGTGAAAATATAAATGAAAACAATACTTTAAAAGACTTACAAATCTTAATACATCGACTTAACCAAGTTTTATTCTACCTTAAGAACTAAAATGTTAAATAAATAGGTATTTGTTTGAACGTACCAGCAAATACTATCGTATAGGGGAGTTGCAGGCGTTGTGGTGACACTTACCGCTGATATATCGGCAGTCTCTGTTCCAGACGATGTGTCCAGAAGAACAGCAAAATGAGTCAAATGATTGCTGTGCACTCTGTTTGGTATGCATCAGTAGATTTGACATAGCACCCTTCTCCTGACCAGCCAATGGAACTGAAACGTATGATAGATAATTTATCGATCAAGTGAGATTTTAGTGCACAAGTCATGCGAACGGAACCCCATATCTTTTAATGAATGTAACTTATCAAAGTGTGAAAATCCGGTTGTTAGACGATGATTCCTGTGAGAACTTGCATGTATTCACTAGTTCTCAAAACTTTGCTCTTCACGCATGGAGAGCTTTACGTGAAAAAAAATTTGAACAAAGGGCAACACAATTTAGCTAACTGGATAATTTTCGCGACTTGACTTAATTTAGATATAAGTGTCCGCATCAACCTGAGACGACGCCGGTAAGCATGAATCATACATTATTCCCACTTAATTAGCCCAACGCTAGCCTCATGATAAGAGTTGAATAGAAAAAAAGAAAAAAAAGAAAAAAAAAGAGGGACATTCGAATAATATTTACCTATCATCCAACATGTTCCAGAACATACACTTTTTCTTGTTATTTGAATTCTAAAATAATGAAACAATAATAAATTATACAATGAAACACAATTTGCACCATAAATCGAAATCTAGCGAAATAAGAATTTATAAACAATGCATTCATACTGAAAAAAGGCGAATTTCATTTCAGACAGCTAATAGAGTCACTTAATCTCAACCAGAAATGACAAGGTATAACAAAATCGGCAGGAAAGAACAGCGTAAGTCTCGCTACCTTAATGTTTTTGAACTTCAAAGTTATATTTTCCTGAAGTTTCTTGGGTGGAGGAGTTATTGTGGCAGCCATAATAATGGAGGTGACTTCCCTATTTCAGAGCGATGAAAGTAAGAATCAACTGGGTTGAAAACGTAAATTAGCCACCGTAAAGAGTAAAAAAGCTGACGTTTCGAGCGTTAGCCCTTCGTCAATCGCTCTGACGAAGGGCTAACGCTCGAAACGTCAGCTTTTTTACTCTTTACGGTGGCTAATTTACGTTTTCAACCCAGTTGTTAACACTAAATTACCTTCTATACTCTCCCACCGACGCAGCACCACAGTTTCTTTAGAAACTTACCCCTTCAAAGTAAGAATCACTTAACTTCAAATGCACCGTTTCAAGTATACAGAAGAGAAATAGATATAAATTGTCTAACGTAAAAAACCCTTCAGTTTCTAGCGTGAAGGAAATTTATCAGTCGTTGTGCATACAAAGATAGAAAATAAACGTATAGTTATAATTGCCGGGTGACCTGGAATTGTTCAGAGTACTGTTCTCTGTCTGGTTAGTGATGAATAATTGATGGAGGTCTTTGTATATCATTCCAAGTACTACTGAACCTGAGAAAATTATAAAGATGAAACGATTTCGTTAATTTCGCTATATCGACTAACCAAATTAAAATGAAAACATATCTAAATGCATCAATAAGTAAATAATATTGGAACACGAAATATTTAAATAAACTTTTTAAACCATTGTCCAAGTTTCCCGATGGAATGCTCCGGAAATTTTCCCCATTAGGTTCTTCCAGACGAAAGTGGTGGCTTTCATTTTGGTAGAAAGTTTTCCTGACCAGAACATCTAACGGAAAGGTGTAAAAATGATATCAATAATAACAATTAGTAATATTAACAATAAAAATGATCAGTTTGACTTGATAGGGGAAAAAGGTTACCTAAGCTTTTTAAGAGAAAACAAAATTATCAGGTTTTAATCGAAACAGATAGAACAGTAAGAACTAGTTTATTCATGCTTAGCATAATTATGTTGTCCTTAAATGTTATTGCGAGGCTATTTCATGTAATGGACATCTCTTCATGGCCAGCCCTTGAATCGGAACGACAGTGACGTTCAACATACTTATTATATTAAAAAAATGCCTTACCTGCATAAATGCTGCTCATATTAAATTCGCTTGTTGTGTGATTGAATTTGAGTTGTGCAGTTTCCAGCAAGGATGTTTCCAACGTGGTCAATTCAAAAAACATTTCCTCTATCTTTTCCTTCTTATCTTCACTTTTGTTGCGTATCTCATCGGAATAATACTCAGTGACGGACTTCAAAGAGCTGAGCAAGTCCTAAAAAAACAGTAAAATGGTTTAATTTTAAAAAGGGCAACTAACTTCAAAGAGCTGAGCAAATCCTCAAAAAAACGGTAAAATGGTTTAATTTTAAGAAGGGAATTATAAACCTTATCACACAAAAGTTCGCATCTAGTTTAAGTTTCGTGTTGAAAAACAAAACAAACGGAATTGTGAGAAATATAGCCAAACTGGCATAACTGTTAAAATTCATACAAATCAAGCCGGTGCCAGAGCGAAAGCGATCATGCTGAGGTCCATCGCGGCTAGATCGTCAAGGCAGTCTCCGGTCATCGCAGTGAAGCAAGCATCAGAAATTACATCAGCCGCCTAAATTATTCCAGGTTGTGATATATTGCAGAACTTTGATATTTTATGAATTTTGATGGTTTGACATTTATGACACCTTGTCCAACCAATCAGACTGTTTGAACCTTTCTGACAAGGATTCTGATTGGCTTATTGTAGCAAGTATATTGGAGGGAGGAGGGGGGGGAGAGAGGGAGAGGAGATCACTTCTCTTGCCTTACTGCTTCCTGCATGCGTTACAACAGAAAAGAGCAAACTCATGGCTTCTCTATTTGTAAATAGATCCCATGATGTTTTTTATCATCCATCATATCTATTACGGTCTGCGTGTGCGTTAATATCAACATTCGCATTGCCTCCGTGTTATAAACACAGCAACGTCCTTTTCATGTCAATTGTGGGGATGCAGACAGTTCTGCATAAAGGAGTTTCACGATAAAAAGTGACGTAATCTATGCAGGCATATCAAGAAGCGAGAACTAAATTCTTACCCGAAAAATTAAAAGCGATATCCATGTTTTTTCAAAAACATAAATAGAGTACCTCTTTGCGTAAGTTTTCCCCTTCTTGCAGATCACCTATGTAGAAAGGACGTATATGTAGCACTCATCATAATCCCGAAAAATGGTTTAGTAATTTGAATAAACAAGGGGGCAATAAAAAAAAAAAATAAAAAATAAATTAAAAGGTAAACTGATGATTAAGGAAAACACGAGATTGATAGATGACTGACTGGGATCGAAAGAGCGAAGGAGCGATCGAGAGATCGGACGGCTGGATGGATTTATGAATAAACAAATTAATGAAATTCTTAATGAGGAATGATCTCATGTTTAAAACAAAAGGAACCTTATACATACTATTTTCTTGCGATGCGCTATCAGATAACTTGTAAACTTGATAACGACCCTTCCATCCACAAAATTTGACGTCAATGTTATATGATGACTGGTTTCCTCTGGCATTCACCTTGATCTTTGTCCGGCGATGTCCCCTATACAGTCTTTTAAACTTCTGTGCGCATTTTTTCCGCCACCCAAAGGATTGCTGGAGACAATCACCGAAGGTTTCACACCACTCAGTACAATTCCCTCTGCGGCATTTGATTTTTAACAGAGGCTCCTTAGTTATGTCATCAACCCGCGGACAGTTGTCTTTTATCCTCGGAAGTTTCATTTCTGCGTGTTTTCTGGAGCACTGGTTACTATGACCTGAAAAACAAACATGGATTAAATTTGAGAGAAAATACCTGACTGTACCTAACTCTCAATGACGACTTAAACATTTCTTTTTCAGCTTAAATTTCCTGTTAGATTATTACTAGGGAGCAGAACATTCGTTGGTGACTGTCACAATTTCCATTATTCATTTCAGTTACTTGCTCGATAAAGACGATGCGACAGTCACTAAAAAGAGCACAGAAATACATATCCATGCGATAGCCTGTTTCAAGTATCGTTGGGCATACCCTTTGGTATCCTTGGGTTCAGTGCGTAAATTTCAACGGAAATCATCACACAGCTGTACCTAAACACAAGAGGCCATCGTCCACGTCTATACGTATATTGTCAAAGCACAGAACAGGTAATCGGTACTTGACAGTAATACTTTGCTAAAACATAAGGTTTCTTGTTGTATTACACTTAAGAAGTGCAAAGGTGATATGAATTAGTAAGTTAACTTAAAAAAAAAAAAGTAAAAAAAAAGAAAAATTGGACCCCCTGACATCCCCTCCCCGCAAAAAAAAAAAAAAAAAAAAAAGAACAAAGAAAAACCATGACTGAAAGGACGAGTGAATGGACGGATAAATAGATACCATTTGTTTCCAACAAACAAAAAGACAGAATGTTTAATAAACTGATCGGTTGTGTTTTGTGTTTCATCTTTATTCTTATTATTATTATTATTATTATTATTATTATTATTATTATTATTATCATTATTATCTTAAAGGGAAAGTACGTTCTATAAAAAGTTTCCCTAAATCAAAAGTTCCTGACATGCTTTGTGTTTTTGTCGCCAGGAATCACGATTTAAAAAATTGAGATTTCAAAATTTAAATCCTCTATCTTTGTTATGACGTAGCGATGATCGAGCATTGTAACCTCGACTAAGAAGGATAAAAAACTAAGAAAACAGCGGCGAAGAGAGCGATAATGACTCAATTCTCGACATGGATCTTAATCAAGACGGTGTAATACG
Organism: Pocillopora damicornis; assembly: GCF_964200805.1. Classification (NCBI taxonomy): domain Eukaryota; kingdom Metazoa; phylum Cnidaria; class Anthozoa; order Scleractinia; family Pocilloporidae; genus Pocillopora; species Pocillopora damicornis. The sequence goes on from NC_142670.1 coordinate 3,834,125, forward strand.
CCCATTCATGTTTGAGACGCAACATAGCTCGGCTTCAGGAGAAGAAGCAATCGCTGTTGACGAAGAAACTCAGGAAAAGATAAAAGGAGAAACATTTACGCGTTCACAACTTGGAAATTGCGAGTGGTGCTCTTTCGGCAACTGTCATGGAATGCCATCAGAAAACAAGAATTTATGCTGTCAAGAAATGAATTTACTTGGCGATTGACTCGATCTGGAATCGGAGGTAATTAATTCTTCTAAAATAAAATCTTTGTTTCTGGAGTGACAATTTTTTAGTTTTTACTAAAGAACAGCGCAGTGCCCGCGACGGATTTATTTCACATTGCTAATTGAGTGATGTGAATTGTTACTGAAATTGCAAGGACCAAGCTTCAGTGTATTACTTAGCACGGATCATTTGAACCTGTGTGTTTACCAGCCAATGTTTTCAGAATAGCCCTTGTTGGCAACCACCAAGTGAGAAGTGAGAGACTCGAAGATCATCTGTCAAATGAGTAGGCAACGACAGAATAAACGTTTTTCGCAAACCTCATCCAAAAAAAACGCTAAAGTTGTTTGCAAGCTAATCTGATGCAAACCGGAGAAAAAACAAAAAAAACGAAAACAAAAAAACAAAAACAAAAAACAGTGGCAGTTTATTTTCAGCCTTTATATTAAAAGTGGTGTTGTAATCTTTTGACCCAAGGGTGAACTTCACCGCAATATTTATAATGGTAATGGTGAGTGGAGTCCAATTCGGTCTGCAATCATACAATTGATTAAGAAAATCGGACGACCACGAAGCGGGAGTCGGATTTGTTAATTACGAGTATGATTGCAGACAGAATTGGACGACACAAAGTCCTGTTACCAATTAATCAAAACTATAACAAAATTCGAGAAAGAAACTAGACATCGGATATACGTTTTTATATTAGAAAAAAAACAAACAACAAAAGAAAAAAAAATTAGTTAACTCGGGGAAATGCGAGACAATAGCGCGCGGATATGACGCGTTCTGTCCACTTATACAGGCATGACGCGTAAACCTTCCTATTACACTGTCCAATTACAAGCATGACGCGTACACTGTCCTATTAGTGCTCAAATCGGGCTCATGATAACCAATTACGTTCGAGAATTTTGTTATAGTTTTGATTAAATTGTAAATAGACCTTTATAGCTTGTATGCTTTGTTTACCTAATAGAGGTCACTAGACCAAGGAAATTCACTCTTTTGCTTTTAAAAATTATGACTAAATATGGAAGTGAACAAGATAAAATTGAAAGTAAGAATACTTTAGAGAATTACAACATAACCTACGTTGGGAAAATATAATATAGGAGGTCTCCTATTTCAAGTTTGTTTGATATATATATAAACAGAGCCTCATGTTACATGGAGAGCGTCAGGAAGTCTCCCGTTGTCGAACATTGTTAGCTTAGGATATCAGTTTTACCACAAATGACGTCTCAGTCCTTGGCGAATTGGAATTTGTTTGTTTCAACTGCATTTGTGTGGGTTCCGTTCCGAACTGGACAAAACGGGAATTATTTTCGGATTCCTAAGGAAGAGTTCTTTCACTAGAATTAAAATTTTCTATACCGTACTTTTCCTTTAAAGAGCGTCTATAAAGAGAGTTTTAAAGGGCTCCGTCGAAAAACAAGCGAAATTGAAAGTACAACATAGAACCAATAGCCTACGTAACATATCGACTTTTTTAAAAGTTTACGTATATAAAGGTTACCATTTTACTTTTTCATACTCACCAACCATTAGTGCAAGAAAAACCGTTATCCGGAACATTTTGACTAGAGTTTCCTTTCGAACTTTCAGATATGAATTCGGCATTGTTGAGATCACCGTCTCTTGAAATAGTGATGAAGGTATTAATCTTTTTTTCAATGGCTTTGGGTAGACCTTAGACACAGAGATACGTTCGACCTTGAGCGAACAAGGAATAGAGCAGAGACCAAACTAGGTTAGGTTTCTAACACATTATTCCTTAGGTTTGTTGGCACTAAATTGACTAGCTGGGTCGGTATTTACTTTATAAATTGAGACAATCGCAAGACATGACAAGAATAATTATTTCTCATACCCAAAAGTGTCATGGAAAATAGCAGGTAGATGTTTTTTTTTTCATTGTGTTCGTTATAGAGGAAGTGAAAATTTTCTCACCCTAGCTACTTTTTTCCAATAAAATTCCTCACCAACAAAATAGTTTTCAAACTTGCTATTTTCTTAATATAAAATAGCTAATGACTCAATGAGTCGCACCACTGTTTTTTTCCGGTATTTTTTAAAATTCTAATTCACCCATAGTTTAGGCGCAGACTGGCATATTTGTGTTAACAAAATCGCCAATGAGAGATGTGTAATGAATGAGGATTAAAACAAAACAAAGAGTGTTCAACTCAATAGGTGTCCTTATTGAAAACTGGGCAGAATTTCCTAGTTTGCATGACAAACTGTCATGAGGTTGAGCACATTTTTGGATGAATATTTTATCATTTCTACCAGGGGAAATTCTCTTATCACAATATATTTCCCTTCTTTTTGTACCCCTAAATGAAAGACCAAAAAAATTATATTTTTCCTTTGACAATTTGAAACGTAAAAACCTTTTATAAGATTTAACTCCTCAAACAATTTGATTGGCGTTATTACGAATATAGACATTTTTAAAGACAACAAATTAACTAAGTTGACAGCAGATAGCAATTGAAGGATATAAAATAAGGATTTTAAATCTCATTCTATTGGTATTAGAAGGAAATAAAATATTTCATTTTAATGTCGGCAAAACGAGAATTATCAGGTCAAGGATATAGAGGAAAAGGAGAAAACGAAAAATTAAGACGGACTCAAGGATGTGATAATCATTGCTATTTCTTTTCCTAACGTCATCAAACGTCTGCGAGGCCTTCAATTATAAACCTACTAATTAAAAACTCTCGCATATTTTAGCATTTAAATAAATTGTTAGTTCTTCTTTCGCTCACAATTCTATTTTTAGCTTTAGTTTTCTCGAAATATTGCTTATTCAGACTGCTTCACCTAGGCCCTACACAGCGATGTAAAATGATTTGATGCAAGTCTCACTTAGTGCGGAGTGAGACTGTAAACGGTTTGAGTCCGAATATTTTCCACTAATGGCCTAAAAGGAACTTAGCTTTTAAGCTCGTAGGTTCGTTATAACATCTCCAATGTCAAATTGTCATAATTACGTATATAAACAGGTGGATGACGGGTAGATCAATATCGCCTTAAACACTGGTGGCAAAGGCTTTATAAAAAGATGAGGTTTTCCATAATAGAGCATTCCATTTAGGTTCAATATTTTTTTTCGGTTTTCGCATGCATATCAAATGAGAATTTGTGGCTATGACCAACGGATCTCCGACAATTAATCAAACAGAAAACAATATAGACACGGTACAGAAAACATACCTGATATTCTAATTCTACCATTCTTTTATTTTTAAACGCTCGTAACGCTAACACGTAGTGTCTCAAGGACGGTTGATTTTATCGCCGTTATCGGCTCGCATTAAATGGAGGAAAATATGCAGCACGGTAAATAATCACAATTGCCCAATCACTATCTTGACTAGAAAAGCATTTGGTTCTTTGTGTGCTTTTTGTACATATTTTTTTGTTTGTTTTTGTTTTGTTGAAAGGTGACAACAAGACAGACGGTCAATAACGTGCACATAAAAGAAGGGAGCAAAATTGGTTGGGGTTAAACTTCTTCATTCAGCCACGCCACGTCCAGTTCTTTGATGGAGCACGCATGCGTAAGCCACGATAAGTCATTACACTCCGTCATTTATCCTATCCTTGTAGTGTTTTGCAGAGCAAAGGCAGTACAGTAACCCCTAAAGTGATGATAATAGACTATATCGACCAAATTACAAAGCCTAAACTTTGCTTCGTTTTCCTTAAGGGAGGGGGGGGGGGGGAGGGGAGGGGCGCCGAAGGTGTTTTTTTTTATAGAGGAGAACAGACCTACGCTGTAAAGAGACATACTAAGATCAAAATGGTCTCAATCTCCACGGAGAGCTTTTATTACTAGCTTTATATGTTGGCCGTTTCCATCTTTTTGAAAGCAGATGCAAATGTCATACCATGGATTCATCAATTAAATAAACATTCTAAGAACACGAAATGCTCTACGTTTGGTAATTATCAGTTAGCAGAAGTAAATTCAAAATGCATATGCATCTACAAATAGCAGATCAAAATCTAAGCGTACAATAGTTTCTTGTATAGAAACGGGGCTCTGGTCACCGACAACGCACTGACAAGCCAACTTAAGGTTCGGCATAAGCAGCTCAAAAAACTTGAAACAAATTAGGACTTTCGTCACTAGAGATAACGACTTTCTTCCCCTATTATTGTTTTTTTTGTTTTGTTTTTGCTTTTGTTTTCGTGGCTTTTCTTTAAGAGTTCTATTCTGATATTGTATTAAATAATTAGCTGCCGGATTCCTAACTTACAATATTTTCCTTGTATATGCCGCACTACGAAGTTATAGTTGTTATGTACAATGTAACAAATTGTCAACTACACAGAGGTTTTGCTCGGAACTTTTTTAGTTTTTTCGCCGTTACTCAGTGGTTGAACCTTTATTTTTCTTGGCGCAGCAATGGCTGTGGAATCCTCATTTACTTCCGAGAGCACAACGGATGTTCGTTTTGTACTAGTCCCATCATCCACAGCTGGGAAGATGACCTGAATCCTTCTTTTCAAACGAGTCCTTACCTATAAAGTGCAAGTTAAATTAGCCACATTATTGCATTCAAGGAGTTTGTAAGTCGTACTCTTTTTTTGTTTGACTTTATGATGTATGGGCTTTCAACAACAGCCAGTTTTTACAAGTCACAACTAAATTTGACGTCATTCAGCAATCTGGAGTTAATCTAGACAGGTATTGATATAAAATGAAAAAAAAAAGGCGTATAATTCTTCCTTTTTTGCGCTTAGGAAATATTATAAACATTAACTTTATATTCTAACATTTTACGCCGTAAAAGAGACCGATCTGAAACCCATGTCTTTTCTCCATTCTTCCCACACCCCCATCCTCAGACACGGGAATTTGAGCGGAGCTCCTGTGCACGTGTGGAGCTCCAAACCCTTCAGAGCAAGTGAATATAATGATAATTTTGGTCCTACATTGCTTCGTTTTGTCATGTTGCTTTTGCTTGTCCAGGTAGTCCGGATCTAGGGACGAGCCCTTCGAACTAGGGCTTAATTTCTCTGATATGACATCGAAATTAAATCGAACTTCCTGGTCTCCACTGTAGTTTAAAAAAAATCGATATAATACCAGACATTGTGATGCAATTTTTAACGATAAATCACTGACCTCGCTGTTCCTCACGCAGTGAAGAAGAAAGATCAAGCTAAGAAACCCTGTTGAATTAAATAGAAGTGAGAAGTTTTTTCATTATGACGATGATAAGTTGATTATGATTTCACCAGATTTAAACAATTTTTAAACCACTGAGCTGGCAGAGTAATGAATTCAACATAACACCATCCCAAGGTTCCCGGGATTGTGCATCTGACAGAATATAACATCTTTTGATCTCCACCGACCTTTATCTACATGTTACCTGTGTAGAGTTGAGGATCGTGAAGATGTAGGCGAAAGCTTTATGTGATGGTGCCAATAACCCAAATAACCACGAGATCCCCAGCAGAGGAATCATAACTATGCATGCCTTGACACCAAGTCTGGAAAAGAACAAAACAAAACAAAATAAAAAACAACAACAACAATAAAGCAAAAAAAAAAACAAAAACAAAGCAAAACATGGGGTTGTTGATGATGTGATTGTTGATGATAAAGCACTATTAGGTAGCAATTCTATCAAGATGGTTTCTCGTTGTTACTGTTCCGGATTTCGGACTCTTCCTCAGTAGATTTGTGAAAAGGTTAGATTCCAGATTGTCGTTATAAGAGAAGGAGCTGATTCAAAGACCCAATATTCCTGAAACCGGATTTCCTTTTATGGAGGAGACCATACCTTATTTGCTCGCTATGTTTGTCCTTCTCTTGTTGCATAGTCACCATCTCCTTGATAACCCGCCCGAGGGTCAGAATGTTGAACTTAAAGAAGGAAATAAACCTATATGAGCCCCATGAAAGATTTTTTTTAGTTTCGATAATGATAATCTTGGTTATTTTCACTCACAAATTCAATCAGCACAACAAATACTATAAATATCCAGATCAGACCATTGGCAGAAGACATCCAGCAGCTTTAATGAAAAAAAGAGATAATAGTAAATAAACAAAGTAAAACAAAAAACCAAAACAAAACAAAACTATAAATAGATGCTTTGTTTGTCAATGACTACTTGACATACCAATATGGATTTTTCCACACATTGAATGCGTTGATCGCGCCTTTTCTGTAGAATATTTACTGATGGAATCAATAATTACAGCCTGAACAATCCGAAAAATTCCTTTAATTTCTGTTGTGCAATTTGCGGTACAAATGTCCAAATTGAACCGAATTGGAAAGACTCACCGGGAGCGTATATTTGTTGTAGAACTTAAATTAAAACTTCGCTCGCTCTTTCACTATGAACAAATTGCTCGAGAAAATTCAGATATTAAATGAATGAAAGTTCCATCGTTCAGTTTAACTGTAACCAAATACCTCACGTTTCAACTTTCTGGGTACTTTTTGTGAACGATTAAAATTAATTCCAGACGGTTTTTAGGCCGCTTGTCAACCAACGTAATGACACCATTGTTTATACAAATTCATTCTGAAACCAATATCTTTCTGTCAACCAAGTGATTTGATAGAGAGAAAAGAGAGGATTCATAAGTTATTTATCGGCTTGAGGTAATGACCGACGTGTTTGCTTAAAAATACTGCCCAGCCGGAAAACGAGGTATATTTATAAAAAATGACAACGAAAGTTGGGATGTACTCGGCGACTCACGAAAGCGTTACCGTGGCCCGTGGGCAGAGATAGGAAAATATTGACCGGGTAAAGAACCAATCAGATTACAAGATTCGTTACCGTGCCCTCTAAAAAAACAATAAAACATAATATCAGATAAAGATTTACAAAGGAAAAAATGCGTAGAACAGAAATTACAACACTTAAATTGAATTACATTGTATATTGAAGGAGAGAAGAGGGACACATCTAGATAAACTAATATTGTGCCCCTTAAAGTTATGTATAACAAAGGACTTGAGATTTTTAATAAAAAAGTAGAGGAAAAATGACAAAATAGCTCAGAAAATTATAAAAGAGATAATGTTTCGCTAGTATTGAGCAGGGTACCAGCGCAAAAGCACTTGTCTAAACATTTTTTTAGATGGTTTGTGTCTAATGGATTGCGGAATATCGTTCCAAAAGAAACTTCCAATAATGCTGGGGCAAAATCTCCTAAGATAAGTTTGAAATAAAGGTATTGTAACTTGATTGAATGATGCACTGTGGGTACTGTAATTATGTAGTTCAGATACTAATGAAACAGGTGTATTAAGGAACTTTTCATGGTGGAAATAATCATAAAAATGTATACATGTGTTTAGTTTATCAATATCAGGAAATTTAATTTATAACACGACCCGCTTTGTTTTGTAACTTTACGATTTGAGACAATGGAGCGTTATAATTATTTCCCCAAAGTGCACAAGTATAATTAAGGTAAGGATAAATAAGAGAATAATACACACTGATAAGTGTTGCTTTTGATACATAATGCTTCAACTTAACCATTATATTTATATTTTTGCAAATTTTGCCACATATGTAGTCAATATGTTCATGCCAAGTAAGGTGACAATCAATATATACACCAAGATATGTTACAGAAAAGGACTTTTCTAAATGAACATTTGCTACAGTTAATGGTGGATAAAGATGGTAGCTTTCCTTTTGACGAGGCATAAAATAAGAAACTTAGTTTTGTCAAATTTAAGGTCAATTTATTATTGCATAACCATTCGTAGACAGCTGGTAAATTATTATTAATTTCACGCAATAAACTATCAAAATCATTTCCAGAAGCAGTTAAAGATGTATCGCCAGCATATAATCTAGTAGAAAAGAAGGTGGAAGACTTTGGAAGGTCATTAATGAAAATAGTAAACAGCAAAGGTCCTAGTATCGATCCTTGAGGCGCACTAGTGGGGATAAAACGTGTATCAGAAGCAACAGCATTTGCATGCACCTGCTGCTTCCTGTTACTTAAGTAAGATTGAAACCCGTTGTATTCACTTTGTTGTAATCCATAGTACCTAAGTTTATTTAGTAATATTTGATGGTTTACTGAATCGAATGCTTTACTTAGATCTAAGAATAGAGAAATCACATAAAGTCCTTTATCAAGAGAAAAAGTCATTTCTACAATAAGGTCAATTAGACAACCAGAGGTTGTAAAACCTGGTCTAAATCATATTGTTTTGAGGAAATCATGTTATTATTTGTAAAATAGAACATCGGCTGATTAAAAATACATCTCTCAAATATTTTACTTATGGTAGAGAGAACTGAGATAGGTCGATAATTACTACATGCAAAACGAGAGCCTCGTTTAAAAACTGGAACAACTTTGTATTTAGACTTTCCAGTAATAAGAATACCTCTATTTCAGAGACTTATTTGAAACAAAATTGTTTATGAGAGAGATAAGAGGTTGTACTCTTATCAGATTTAGGAAGTTGTGCTGCTTGGTCGCTTCTTATTTATCAATAAATTGATGTTATCCCACATCTTTTTCGTGTTATCTGATTTGATTAATATGTCATTATAAAGGCGGTCACGATATATCTTATTAATGATAGCAATTTTATTGCAATATAATTTATATTTGTTTAGGAAAACATAATTTTGAGTAATATGCCATTTCTTGTATAACCTTCTTGAAAAGATCTCTTAAATTCGTTTCTTCGCCGCAGTGCAAATATATGAATTTCATATATCTAAAATCAAAATATATAAACAATGATATCATGACATTACCATTCATTTGGGCCAAGCTTAAAATACTGAAAGGCGAATGAATTCTGGATCAAAACGGATTTGGAAACACGCAACACGCAAAGAATCATTTAAACCCACCATACACTACAGAAAATAACCGAGGCCCTTAAAAAAATGGTGTGAAATTGAATTTATCAAAACTGGCCTGAGATTTGTGGGAACTGCTCCATGTAATGAGATAAGGAAGGAAAGGAATTTAGCGCATCGTGATTGGAATGAATCGAAAGTTGTGAATGAATTAATAGCCTTAAGGTCCAATCAGCTGTGTAAACCAAAAATACAAGCTATGCCATGAGCAATATTAATCCTAAATATCTTTATTAAATATTTTAGAAAAATACAAATCCCTAAAGATCTATGTAACACTTCCAATTCGCAAGACCTTGTCCCTTTCTCTTTAACAGAATCTTTAGCGAACGATGTAAAGGGTTACCCTCAATCTTTAGAGGTGGGGCGGCGAAGGGGGGTGGGGAGGTGTTCTGTCTATGTCCATTTGTTCATTTCTATCCAAACTTTATCAGTATTAGTTTAAAAGAAAGGACTGACATATATAAGTTAAAGTACTCGACAATCAATCCCACTAATGGAACAAAATTAAATGGGTTGGTCTGTTCATTTCTTTATTGCTTCCGCCCCTTCCCCCTCCCCCTCTCCCCAGTTGCTACAAACGTGCTGGTTATCACTTTTTTCTTTTAGTATTTCGAAACTCGATTTTCCCTCACGAAATGGAAAGGTCTCTGCGAGTAAAGATGTTTGACTTTGATCCTTTTGGGAGGTTTTCATTTGCAGCAGGCAAATACACTGGTCATTCTGAGCAAGATGTCGCGCGAGTGCCAACGCTCAGTCGGTTTGCTCTTTGCTGTCTTTGTTGTCATCTTCGTTTCTCCAGCAAGTGATGTTATGTCGATACGGTTTTCATCTATATAGCCATAAAATGGCTGAAAGGGGATTATTGACGTGAAATATCTATTTTACACTGTTAACAACGCGGGTTAGAAGAAAATAAAGAGGGAGAGGAACGAGGGAGGGGCGCACTCAAAAGAAATAGAACAGTTTACCGGATCGCAAATAGAGGTTCCATTATAATTCTTGGACAACTGCAAATAATAATATCTAGTATTTGAACGCGTCTTTATTTATTTCTTAACAGCTCTTGGTTTCAAGGTCGGAAAGAAAATTAGTTACTACTACCACACCAGGCCTGTTCACTTGCAAGAAATCTCCTTTCAGTATCATTTCTATGGTCGACAGAAAGTAAAGGTATCTTTACTCCGTTGGCCATACAGAGAGGAGCCAAAATCCTCGTAATGGTTGCGCGATCTGGGTTGACAATGTTATTGAAAGTGGATTCACAGTTTGCGTTGTGGAGTTTGGCGACAGCTCGAACAGTATTGGATTGCTGTTTAATCCATAGCCTCACAGAACCCCATTTAATTTATTCATACATTTACTTAGTTTAAAATTTATTATTATTATAATTATTATTATTATCATCATTATTTTATCGTCATTATTATTACTATTATCGTTTGTCGTGATGTTTCCTACAAATGTTTAAATATGGTTTGATTTATTCCTTTTGAACTTCTTACCCTTAAGTCTGTCGGCAAGGCCTTAAAATGTGCAACGCATCCTCTTATGTTTCAGCGTTTTTCATCTCCTCCAACCATTTTCGTGACTGTCGCTCATGGTGTTACTAACCGAACTCAGGATGCCATGGCCTTGTGGGTCGAGGACTTGAAAGCAGAAAGCTTTAAGATTTGTTTGAGAGAAGCCAAGATCTTCGATGGTCCAAACAAAAACTTAAAAATAGTAGGCGACCCCGAGTTTTATAAGGGCTGTTCATGGAAAATTTTTGAGCAGTATACAACTTGCCATCTCCGCAGCATATTTACGCCTTCTGTCAAGTAAGTCATATTTATCCAGATTGAATGAAAGTTCAGATTTGTGTCAAAACGTTTAACAGCGATTCCAACAATAAGGACGTCATCACCGTTGACTACATGGTGACTGGAGGTGAGCAGAAAGTGTCATGGTTATTTTCATACTAATTTTCATGCTAATTTCAAGAAGACTAAGTTTTCACTGTTTTGAAAAACGAGGTATTTGCACAAGTTTTAGCTACTGCACGTCAATCAAATTATAACTCTGTGGAGCGTAGCTGTAATTCTTAACTTAAGGCTAATATCTTATTCTCTGATCGTTTTTTCCTTCCGACTTGATACCTAACGGCAATGCCGTTAGGATGCTGGTTACAAAACGCAGTTAGCTACAAACAGGGCTCAGGTAAGTTCATTGACATAGTTAAAATCATGTTTAAAATACTTAAGTCAAACGCTGAATACAACATTTGGATACCTTTTTCCAAAACACTTATACTCTCTTAGTACTTGAACAAGTGGGACGGGAGTTGCCAATATAGGTTGCCATTATTACTGTTTGTGCAAAGCTTTCGGGCCTCATGATGTTAGATGCGTCTCTGTAAAGAGTTCTCGTTCATACCAAGAACCTTTCTGCTCATCAAACGGTTCAACATGTTGGCTTCAAGCAGAACACTTTAGGGCAGCTTAAATACACTAAGCCGCTGGTCTCGTTGTCTGTTTTCTGTATTTTGAGATGCTGTGTTTGATAAAAGCACATGGCATTTTTTTTTTCATTTGTGTTTTCGAGCTTATTCGGTTTCTCCATGATCCAGGCACGAAAAACTTGTAAGTACATCGTATATCTATCTATTTTGTTTGTTAGTTTCTTTGTTCGCCGTATTATTTCCTAATTTCAGAGAGTCGTTCGTTGGTTAATCGTTGGTTAGCTAGTTTATTTGTTCGTTCTAGTTCATTCGCTCGGCGTGATGGAAGTTTGCTTGCCAATTTACATGGAATAATAATACAGTTCAACGCATATCAAAATATTCAGTTGTCCTTGATCACGCAGTAGAGACACTGCCTCTCTACACAACATATGAAAGTGTATGTCTGTTTCAACAGGAAATGTGTATTCTTCGACTTAACTACACTGTACAGCACCCTGGTAACTGTGAAGGTGAGTTATTTTGAATAAATACTTGCTTCCTAGAACTTTCTTTGTCAGAAAATCCGTCTCCAAACACCTGCAGAGAAAATAAGAGCGAAAGTGTCATTGTTATTGTCAGTGTCAGTGCTAATGGCACCATCGGTGTTCAAAGCAAATCTTGGTTTTCATGGTTATCATGCTGCTGGTTGTCATTTCGACTGGTGTCAGCAATAATGTCCGATTTTCGTTTTGGTGTCTGTGGTACAGAAGCAGTTTTAGCGCCAGCAGAAGTGACATTGTCCTCTTGTTAACAACGCTTTATGTTATAGGGGCGCTTTTGGAAACAATGGCCTTATCTTGTGATTTCAGTAAGTGATAGAGATGGTTGGGAAAATAGCTTTAAATTAGACAAAAGTGAATTCAGATTACGCGAAGTATTTTTGAATTCATTTTTTCTAGGATTTCCTTTTTAGAGAGGTCGTCAACACATGCCGCAAATCCCCTCCCTTGGTTATTTCCATTGTGAAGTCATTTGCCTCAGGCCATTTGTGTTTTATCCTGACAAAGCCCTCGGAGTTCAGGTCACGGTTAATCATATTGAAACTAGTGACAAATCTTATGTATACGATGCCGTTGTGTCCTGGGTTGAAAATGTCAACTACGATAGATTTACTGCATGTATGATGGCGGCCGTTTACAACGAAAGACACGCAAATGCTAATGTGACAGGTTATTCATGGGTTTAAATAGCACTTTAATTTACACTTCAGAGTTAATTCTCTGTTTCACCATTTGTGTTCCCAGTGCTACGCGGCACAACATTCATATGTACCCTTACTTTCTCTTCGCCGCGATTCACCATCCTAAATCGTCCCCGACTTTCTCTGTGCGACCTCGTAGCTCAGTCGGCAGAGTAACGGTAGATCAAATCCGGAGGTCGTGGGTTCGATTCCCACCGAGGTCAAAAGATTTTTTCTTTGCCTCGTGTGGTTCCCTGTTTCCCTTTATTAGGGCTAACGCCCGGTGGGTTATTCATGGGTTTAAATAGCACTTTAATTTACACTTCAGAGTTAATTCTCTGTTTCACCATTTGCGTTCCCAGTGCTACGCGGCACAACATTCAGTTGATTGGATGGTTTACCAAGGGACACCAGTGGGTGGAGTTGCTGATGAAGTGCGGTTGTCGCGATTGTGGACTGGAACGACTTGTAAATCTGTCAGTTTTCTCTCGGTCGGTAAAATGAATTATCTTATTATAAATGTTCTAAAAACGAAGAGAAGTTTCTCCGAAAAACTGGAGCCGTGCTCAGCTCGCAGTTACGACCTTGCATGATTCATCCATTCATTATATATGCCTAAAGAGATGAAGTCGTTTAACTTAAGTGTTTCAGAAGCCACAAATGTTTTCACACACAAATGCTATTGACTACAATAGTGTCGGCCTCATACCAAAATCTTCAAAAGAAAATGGCTGGCAAAAAAATTTCTCAGGCAAATTTCACCGTCACGAAAGACTCACGCGTTGTTATCAACATTTCGAACGACATTATTATGAACGGGACCTTAGGTCCGAGATGCTTCGAACACCCGGGAAGTACAAGTTGGAGGAGGATGTTGTCCCAAAAATCCCGGGCTATTTATGGTGAAACACTCGATCGACCTTGGTATCAGTTATCAGGGGAATCAAATTCGCCAATAAAATATAAACAATTCTCCATAATTTGTTGCAGGAATATCTGTATCTTGTGTTTCAGTATGGATCTGCGTGTGAAGAGATAGCATTACCTTTTTGCCAGTTTTATTCCTTCTGAATCGAAAGCCATTCAACTCTGGACAACTTCAAATAACCAGAAGCGAAAGAAAATAAATACCAAGAATTTATCTTATTCCTCTAAGGCTACCTAGAAGTAAATTATAATAAAATGACGATTTTATGCTTCAGTTTCTGTTCCTCTGAGAATTGCTACAAGGTAGCACTGTTGTTGCTTTTGTTGGTATTTTAACATGTAAAATTAAGACCACAAGAATATAAAAGGTAAGGAGGGTTGATTGCTCATTTATTGACAACAAAAGGCTTACACCGAGATTATTTGAAGTTTCTCTCTGTTATACCGCGAAAACATTCGATCGAGACATTACATGCTCCTCATTAAAATGTTATTAATTATGTACTTTTGAATGAATTTTTGGACATATGACAAATTGAGAAAGCTTTTTGAATGGATTAAGTTCCATTTCTCAACCGCCACTCTCAGGGGAAAAATTCTGAAACAATAACACGAGTAAAAACGAGACTGCCGAGAGAAAACACTATGAATAGTTTTTATTTGTTTTTGTTTTTATTTGTTTCTTGGTTTGTTATTGATTAATTCTTGCCTCTATTGACAGTAATAATATCTTGATTACCATTATTGGTCTCCATAATGTTTTTTTCTTCTCGGTTGTGGGTTATGTTTCTTGAGCCTTCTTAAGCTGGTTATCTATACCTTCTCTAGAATTTTCTTATCGAACTTAATTCAAGATATACACAAATCTGAGCTAAGGAACAACACTACCTGGACTACTCAGATTTGATATATTTCAATGCCACTTTCATGGTTATTGCGAGGCTGGACATTCATTTTTCTTGGCAATCCACGTTGATACTTTCATTTACTTGCGAAGCTCGCTTAGCACCCGTTACTTCATCTGCAGTTGGGGTGACACCAGTGATCCTTCTTTTGAAGCGAGATCTAATCTGCATGAATAAGTTGATATCAAAACGATCTCAAGAACTGTACAACTCTATGTGCTTTGCATTTATACAGTCATAGAATTTAACTTCTTATTTCAAAGTGGAAGCCTTGCAAAAAATCTAAAGCTTATAAAGAGACTTCAAAATAAAATTTAATAACATACCTCTGAGTTTCTCACACAGTGAAGGAGGAATATTATGAAGCCCTGTTAAATGGCAATTTCAGAAATCACATTAACACCTTTAGTAGATTCAAAGTGCTTCCATACAAGCTCCCTTAACCCTAAACCTCTTAGTATTAAATATTGCTGGGCAGCAAAAATGTCCAAACCTATACTGCTATTAATCACAGGTTCTCTACTTTGTCTCTGTATTACACTAAGTTTACCACCTGGTAAACTTGTAAGGCAGGGTTAGTACAACTTCTTGCTTTTACGCGGTACTTTTCACACGATTCAGGAATATCGAGAGGAATACAATTAGATAAAGAAAACTTTTGTCATCTCGGGTATTCGATTGGGAGGCCTTTAATGTCATGTCCTAAATCGATTTAGTCTCAATAAGCAAAATTGTGATCATTGATGCAAAATAGATATGTGTTTTATTGTATTAAGGTTTGGTTTTTACTCCAGAAGACTCAGTTTCACTTTTTTATATAATTGTAAAGAGGGTCTTTGTTTTTATCGACAAATCTTAGAATCATGACCTGATTCCCTTTTTTGTGTCTTTTTCAACCCTTTAATTCCCATGAGTGACCGAGACAGAAATTCTTACAATATCAATACAAAATCAGGAAGACGAGTGATGAGAATCAAGAAAAGTATCAATAAGGGGATTAAAAGCTGATCTTATACCAAATCATCGGAAGTAAAATCAGAAGAATTGTAGAGGAGACAGTAAGGAGAATTACTAATAATATCTTGGGAGTTAAAGGGTTCAACACTGTTCACTAAAGAATGCTGTAACTGTTAAAAGTTCATCAGCCACGTAGCGTGTGTTTTCCAAGTATGTCTTAATGGGATAATTCGAAAGTTGTTTTTATGTCAGGAGAGACAAATTCTTAGTAGACATGGGCTGGGTGAACTTGTACCCTAAAATGAGGTGCACTTTCAGCACCGACTTTTACCTTTGTCAAGATTCATTCTTAAATCAGTGGTGAATCCACCAACCGCCCGTTCACCTTCATACTGTATGAGCACGGATTTCATTCACTAAAAGGTGTATTTAGTTTACCTGAATGGAGTTGGACATTATGAAAATGTAGGCAAACGCTTTCTGCAGGGGCGACAGAAGGCCAAATAGCCACGTGATCCCAAGCAAAGGAATCATCAACACGCATGCCCTGACATCAAGTCTATAAAATCATGAAAAAAAGAGAAAATCAACTTGTTGTGAATTGGCATTATTCGTGTAACATAGCAAAGTAAGAGGCTAAGGGCTTAGATGCATCTTCTACTGACGTCACAAAAATACTTACCTCATTTGTTCACTGATTTTGTCTTTTGCATGCTGCATGTTTGTCATCTCCTTGATAACTCGCACCAGTATCAATGTGTTTAACTGAGAACAGAAGAAAACGAGACAAAACAAAAAACAATCTAACTATACAAAGGAAAAGAGAAGTTTGCACTTGAGCTAAGTTCTCCTAGTGGCCTCATTGGATGTTCGTCAAAAGTTGAACCCTTCCCCTCCTCGTCATTCCACCAGACATTTCCCAGGTTTCCTTGACCATTGGTTGGTAAATATCCATAAAGCTTGGAGGAGAGGGAGAGAACCATTGTGAAAGCAAAATGTTTCGCCTAACAACACAAAACAACAACCCAGGAGAGACTCGAGCCAGGACTACTCGATCTGAAAATCTTTCGCGGTAACCGCTGACGGGATCTTCCTACAATAAGGTCACTTCAAGCAAAATTTATATTTCATACATATTTCAGCTTTCGTTGGCAACTATTGATTAGAGTCTACTATTAGAGTCTAGATTAAAAAAGCGGCGAGCGAAAAAAATGATCACGATGCAACGATAACCGAAGGCAAAGCGTGAAAGAGGGGAACGAAAAAATTTTAAGAATTTAACCTACCAACTCGATCAGTACAACGAATACAACAAATATCCAGATCTTGCCGTTAGAGGATGACATCCAGCAGCTGAATAAAAAATTAAGTATCCGAAACTTTGATAAATTATCAATTAATTAATAATTTTTTTGCGCATGCATGTACGCAGTACCCTCCATATCGGGTTTGATGACTAGTAATAAAAGGCAACAAAGAAATAACAAAACAACAACAACAGCAGCCACAAACCAATCAATTAAACCAAAAAACAAACAAACAAACAAAGTACAACATAAAACGAGGATTCGTGACAGGGAAATCACACGAGGAAAAAATCATTCAATTCTTACAAATTTTCACTGATATAGCTTTCAATCCCTGGCCCGGTTCCTGCTGCAATGCCCAGCGATATGGAAACAACGACAGCGGGTAGACCTGTGGACTCGAAATTCGAAGTGACAACAGAGTCAAATGATGATGTCTAAGATGATAATGGCGATGGTAATGGCGATGGTAATGTTCATGGTAATTAATGTCTTACTTTTCAAAAGATTATCAAATAGAGAATGGGTTTTTAATTCGTAGTTACCCCATGAAAATCCATGTGAAACCTTCATCTTGTCGTTGATATTGTAAACTTTTACAACAGACAGGTAGAAATAAACTCCCTCCATCAACATCCAGCAGAAAGCGGCCATTAGGAAATATTGCACAAAAGCTGCTACTGTAACACAGGCAGACTGCACAGGAATGAAAAAGTTGAGTTAAGATTTGGATTAAGGTCATAAAGATTTACTGAAAGAGATTCTTCTCTTCTTACCTTGTTCTCAACAGCACCACTTCCAGTTAGGAAGGTTATTTGACCTGCACCAAGTGAAGCGATTAGACTCACTCGAATCTGAGATAAAGGTCTCCTCATGTCTCTAATCAAAAATAAACAACTGATTTTATTCTACATCAGTTCAATTCTCATTTTATACAAAGTCTGATTATATTTTTATGATTCTACTTGGCTGCTTAAATAAATCTAAACTTTACACATTTAAACTGCTATAATCTCTTGTTGGTCTACATGCTCAGCTTGCTTTGGAATTCTTGGGTGGAACTATGTCATGTACTTACGTAAGAACAGCATAACTGATGATTGTTAAAGTGATTCCAACCAGAGAAAAAGATAAGCCCACATATGTAAGAATTTCCAGCGCTGTTTCGTCAGTCTTAAAAATGAATGCAAAAACAGTGATTCAATACCGGTAACGGAAGAGGGCTACACACCATTTAACCCAATGCTGTGTAGTCTAAGTTCTTTCTGAAATCAATGCATGTATATGCTTATCAATATTCCTACCTTACTTATAAAGTTAATGCTGGTTCCCCAGTCAAACTGCATAAGAACTGCAAAGTGAGTCAAATGATTGCAACTGCACTCGGTATAAATTTCGTTCCTCGATGTTAGGAGACACCCTTGTCCTGACCAACTAGAATGACAGCAGAAAACTCTCAGAATCAGAAGGAAATAATGAAATTAGTTCATTAATACCAAATGTCTCGATAGATGGATGATCTTGAGATAAATAAGATACTGTTCGCAAGAAAAAGGAAGGAATCCATGTAACATGTGGTGTGATGGCACAGAAAGTTGAGTTATGAAAGTTGTCTGATTATCCAAAATTTTCTCTGATCTTTAGATTCCAAATGAACAAAAAAAAAACCAAAAAACTGCCAGCTTTATAGACCGCTGAGCACGCGGAAGCCTGAGAAGGAGAAAAAAAGGATTAAGAGGTGACCACACTGTGTGATGTACCAGAAAATAGGACCTGAAAAAAAAGTTAGGCCCGCAAGGGATTTGAACCCATTACCTCTGCGATACCGGTGCAGCGCTCTACCAACAATTTTCAACTAACAGTTCAGTAGTGTTCTTAGCTGCAAGGATCTCTTAATTTTCGTTCTTGATCGCAATGCAAATATATAAATTTCATATATCTAAAATCATCATTCATCACTTGGATGGTTTATTTGGATCCAACACATTGACCAGCTCTCAGTTCGTTAGTTAGCTCAGTTGGTAGAGCGCTGCACCGGTATCGCAGAGGTCGTGGGTTCAAATCCCATAGGGGCCTGAATTCTTTTCAGTTCCTATTTTCAACTACTAGTACAGTAGTGTTCGTAGCTGCTATGATCTATTAATTTTATTCAAAGCTGTTTACCTGTTTTTTGAAGTATTCCAAAACACGCAGCTTCTCTTCGGTGCATCCTAAAACCGTAAAGTACCGTTATTATTACCTAGTACAGCGACTCGATGGCTGATGTGGAGGTGAGAGTGCTCTCGCCGGAATTTTTCAGAGCCCTCCTTATCACTTTAGATACATGTAAATAATGTTTAGAAAGGACCTTGACTTGATGCGATGATAATGTTATTAATAATAATAGCAATAGAAATGATAATAGTAAAGATAATAGTGATGATGATAATATTTATGATAATAATAATAATAATAATAAGAAGAAGAAGAAGAAGAAGAAGAAGAAGAAGAAGAAGAAACAAATTAGATCAAATCAAAACAAAAGATAAAGTTACGAATTCAGATGCAACTCTCTCTTGATAAATTGTAACTTACCGCTAGGTTTCGAAATCTCAACGTAACATTCTTCCGGAGAGTGTGGTTCTTCGGCCATATCGTTGCAGACAGGATATTACTGTTGATAGACAAACGAGAAAAAAAAAATAATAATAATTTAACCAACAAACAGACCGACAAAATAAACAAAGAAAATTTAATAAAAAGGCAGGAAAACAGAATCAAGACGAAAGAAACTAAAATAAACGAGAAACCCAAGTCGAGGTCGAGGAAACTTATGAACATGGCCTATAATGTAGGTTATTAGCACACCAAAGTAGATTTATTTGAGATGAAAGATACTAAATGTAATACTAAGTTTTAGCAAACCTGATTTTATTTACAGGAGCAGAGTCAGTCTGGCCTGTTTGGAATACCTCATGGAGATCTTTGTAAATGACACAAAGTACAACTGATCCTAAGATGTAATAATGAGAACAATTTTAATGCTACGAGAATATTGCGAAAAAAGGACAAGTTATCACGGTTTAAAGACCCTGCAAGTTTACCGGTGTGTTTCATTGGCATGTCCAACTTTGTAATAAGATTGATATATTTCGACCAAAGGACACATAAACAGGTAAAAAAAACGAAAGCAACTGGATTAAGATATCAGCCATTCGGATTAAATGTTCGTTATAACTTGAAACCCAGTTCCCCTTTAACCAATAACAGTGATAATCGCTAGAATAGTTTGAATAATACGACCAAAATATATTATTTTCTATGTAAAAAAAAAAAAAATTAAAAGATATAGCTCTCCAACCTTTATCCAAGCCTGCAACTGGAAGGCTGACATAGTTTTCTCCTTTATCATCCTCAAATTGTACTCCAGTCTCATTTTTGTGGAAAATCTTCCTGACCAAAATATCTAAATTCAAAACCGCGACTTATATTAAGTTAGGGCCGAAATAAATGCAGATGCTTTCGTAGCAGTCTCAAGTCATCGTCCTCAAAAGTTTTAAGACTAAAATGCTGGAAACCATCACTTAGAAGTATTAACTGCAAGTAGTTTGTAAGTCAAAGGAGTGTTCTCTGTTCAATTGTCAGATAAAGTGCTGGTCACCATTTTTAAATTAAAAAAAACATATCACTGCAGTGAATTCAAATGGTTTCTTATTTTTATTTCCATAATTTATTTATTCATTTTATCCATTTTTCCGCTCTTTTATCAGTTATTCATAACTATGACGATATTAAAGAACATACGCAAAATAGAAAGAGTTGTTGGAATCGCAGATTACTGACGAGCGATAGGAATTTCCTGTTATAAACTGCCTTAAAAGAGGTCCAAGACAGTTCATGTGTCGCGAAATGATTCGATAAAGGGTTGCTACAGACAAAGTTTACACCCAAAACGTCGAATAAGTAGTAGTGTTTGCAAATGTTTCGAAAATCTGCCACGAATGATGCATGTATTCATCCTGAACTCCGAATTAGAAATCAAGAAAACTTCCAAATCAGCTTTTAAGATCTACTCACCTGCATGTTTACCACGGATGTCAATCTTAGTTACGGTTTGATTAAGGCGATTTTGAGCATAATTCCCAATGAACTCCTCCAAATCAGTGACAGTGAGGAAAGTGCGTTCCATTTTTTCTTGCGTTACTTTATTTCCAGAAGAGCTCATCACTTCTTTTAGAATGGTGTCAACAAGTTTCCTTCCTGGGGACTGAGTTAGTAGTTCGTTTAGACAAAACTTTTAGTAGCCTAGCTCTTAAAGGAATCAATAAATTCATGGGTTACACAATCTGAGGAAAATTGAGCTTTCATTAACCAAGGCACCAGCAGTAAACTTAAGAGGAGTTTAATTTTATGATGACTCGATCGAACTCTTCTATTTATAAGCTATTGCTAGTGGTTTCTTAGTAAAGTGTTACGAAGATAATATGGAGCACTGAGTACAAGAATATAAATAACACAGGAAATACTGATAACTTAAGAAAGAAAGTGCTCGCGATTACATTTCGAGCTTTGCGTGATCTGCGTGATTGTCGAACTTATATCGATAACTACGCGGTCCGGGGTTAGGAGGGGGACAGGTTTAACATTCTCTAAAGGGTGGAATTGGAGGACCAACAACAATAGGCATTAAAAATGTTACAAGAAAATCAATCACACCTACCTCGCTTGATGGTGTTAGCTTGATGGCAGGAAACTTCAGTTTCCCGCACTGTTTCACTTTGATTCTGCCCAAACACGACGAGTCGGTTGTATTTGTCAATATCATAGAAAACTTCATGCGAGCTTTTTCATTTTTTCTGCATCTCCACATTTTAAAACAGTGATCTTTCCAAGAAGACGCCTGACTGAAAAAAGAAGTCAACTGCTCACACCAAGAGATACAACAGTCGCTGTCAATATATCTAGGTGTCTCATTGCCACATTTCATCCTATGCCAGTCCTGACATATTTCTTCAACCTGCTGCTGATAGTCCGAACGGCTCAGCTCTGGGGGTCCGACTGTATCATTGGGGCGGGAGCAGTGCCCATCTGAGTTATAAACGTAAACATCAATTAGAGACATTTTAAATCATTTAAATCTCCTTCATAAACATACTGTTTGTATTTTTTCTCAATTTATTTTTTTCTGTAAGTATACTATTTGCTTGACCTTTTTTTTTTCTGCTTGATTTTTCATCTTTCCACTTCTCGAATATCGTTTCACTGCTCGTATTCAACCCCAGCTACTTTTCCCACCCAGTAAGGAACGCATTGCAGTTTCGGTTTGCGTTTGTGTTGGTGCGGGTGTTTGTTTGTTTTGTATCAGTTTCCACTTCTCACTTCTAACTTTCCACTCTGAACGGAGTAGTGAGTGGTTGGTATCGAGAGTTTGTATAATATAATAAAAACAAAAACAAAAAAAAAAAATATATATATATATATATATAGTAGGATGTTCAGAAGCCTTAGTATCTTTTTCTGAATATTTTTCTTAACTGTTATGGATGGGTCCCGCTACTTAATATGTTACTTTCTAAGGTTTCTAAGCCAAAACCTCCTTTCGTTTGCTTTCCCCCCTCTTTTGGACAATTACTAGCAATAACATATCAGTGATCTTTTGGAATAGGTCGCTTCTTAAGATTTATTTAGCAACAGATAATTTATTGTTCAACCCATGACGGCAGAGGTTAACTAGTTGAACAGTGTTGAATCTTTATAATTTTTTATTTCCCCTTTTTTTTTTCGCCTAGACAATACATACCTCGTGCTGAAATTGGCATGGCCGTACCAGCTGTAATGGAGACAAAACCAAAAGATATAATTCCCCAATTCACAGCCATACCGCAACAAAAGGGGTGGGGAAGGGGCGGGGAAAGAAGAAGGGAATGGATACTTGACGAAGATGTGAAGAGATATGTGTCACGCCTGCTAGAGAAAGTGCCATCAAAAAACATAGGCAATAGCACACAGAAAAAAAGTATTGCTATTTATGACGCAATATCTTCCTACAAGAACATACTGATGGGAAAATGGCATCTTATTCAAAAGCAACGCACTGAATCACATCGCAAAGGAAATTCGTTAAAACATATCCTAGTCAGAGCTAATCTCAAAAATTTAAAACCGCATGCGAATGGCGGGAGTCCTGCAGTACTTTTTAACTCGTCATTTGCTTCTTGTGACCTGCACCTTGCGCGAAGTTTGTCGACGCTCTGATGCAGCAAAATCTCTGCAAGTTGGCTCTTGGTTGAACCTTTTTGCCCAAACTTCCTGTCATTTCACAGTTTGAAGGTGGCTTTCAGAGCAAAAGTCCTTTTCGTTCGCACAGTAGCTTTAAGCCTTTTTACGTGAAGGAATGCGGGATGCCATCGAAAGTTCCAGACACACAAAAATTCCTTAAGGAAATTGCGAGAAACCCCTAAAATGGCTGCCTAGAAAAAAAAATCTTTATTTCTGAACACATGAAGCGCATGAAGCCATCGTCCACGTCTATACGTATGTTATCAAAGCATAGAACAGATAATCGGTGCTTGACGGAACTATACACCCGAATATTTCAACCAAAACAGTTCCAAACTGATTCTGGTCGATAAGAGGTAAAGTGGATTGATCTAGAGTTACCAAACGTCACCCTTTCGGTATCTTTTTTTTTTTAATTAATTTTTTTTATTATTATTGATATTTCAAAGGGAAAGCACGGGCTAGAAAAAGTTTCCCTTAATCAAATGTTCCTGACTTGCTGTGTGTTTTCCTTGCTTGAAATCACTTTTAAAAAATTAGAGATTTCAAAGTTTAAATCCGCCATATTTGTTATGATGTAGTTATGACGTAGCAATGGTCAAGGTTTGTAATCTCGACTAAGAAGGATAAAAAACTAAGAAAACAGCAGCGAGGAGAGCGATAATGACTCAATTCTCGACATGGATCTTATTCCAGACGTTGTAATACGTCCAATCATGTTTTAGCCCTAACATAGCTCGTGTTCAGAAGAAGAAGAAATCGCCATTGACGAAGCAACTCAGTAAAAAATAAAAGGAGAAACATCTACGAGCTCACGTCTTGGAAATTGCGAATGGTGCTCTTGCTCTTGATGATCAACTCGATCTGGAATCGAAGATAACTAATTCCTCTCAAATAAAATACTTGTTTCTAAAATGACATTTTTTTTTTAGTTTTTACTAAAAAACGGCGCAGCGCCGGCGACGGATTTATTTTACATCGCTAATTCTGTGATGTAAATTATTATTGAAACTGTAGGAACCAGGTTTCGTTGTATTACTGAGCACGGATTATTTGGACCCGTGTGTTTACTGGCCAATGTTTTCAAAACAGCCCTTGTTGGCTTTCACCAAGTGAGAAATGAGAGACTTGAAGATTATCCGTCAAATGAGTAAGCAACGACAGAGTAAACTTTTTTTTTCTCACAAAACTCATGCAAACAAAACGCTTAAGTTGTTTGCAAGTTAACCTGATACAAACCGAAAAAGAAAGACAGCGGCTGTTTATTGTCAGCTATTTTATTAAAAGTGTTGTTGTAATCTTTTGAAGGGCCAACTTCACCATAATATTTAATTGCAAATAGACCTTTAAGAAAATTACCATACAAGCTACTTTGGGAAAATAAATATAGGGTATCTGCCGTTCTAGGTTTGTTTCATATATATAAACAAAGCCTCTCGTTATATGAAGAGCGTCAGGAAGTCTCCTGTTGTCGAACATTGTTGGCTTATGATATCGATCTTATCATAAATGACGCCTCAGTGCTTGGCGAAGTAGAATTTGTTTGTTTTAACTGCATTTGTCTGAGTTCCGTTCCGAACTGGACAAAACGAATTCGAATTCCTGAGGAAAACTTCTTTCAACAAAAGTAAAATTTTCTAGACCGTACTTTCTCTTTAAAAAGCTCTTAAGAGAGCTTTAAAGAGCTCCGTCGAGAAAAAAAGCGCAATTGATTGTACAACATGCAACCAAAAGCCTTCTTAACACATCGAGTTTTTTTAAAGTGTACATATTTAAAGGTTACTATATTACTTTTTAATACTCACCAACCGCTGGTGCAAGAAAAACCATTCTCCAGAACAATTTAGCTACAGTTTTCTTTCGAAGTTTAGGATATGAATTCGGCATTTTTAGGATCACCGTCTCGTGAAAGGAAGGAAGAAAACAGAGACCAAACTAGGCGTGAGTTTCTAAACACATTATTCCTTGGGTTTGTTGGCACTGACTTGACCAGCTGGGTCCTTATTTTCTTTATAAATTCAGACAATATTAATACCAAGACATGACTAGAATTATATCTCGTATACGAAAGTGTCACGGAAACCACTAAGAAGTGGCAGGTGGCAACTGCTATTGTCTTAATTTGAAATAGCGGATGACAAGACAAAGAGTCACAGCACTGTTTTTTTCCCGGTATTTTTTAAAATTGTAATTCACCCATAGGTTGGGCACACACTGACGTATTTGTATTATTGACATCGCAACTGAGAGACGTGTAATGAATGATCATTAAAACAAAACAAAGAGTGTTCAATTCATTAGGTGTCTTCATTGGAAACTGGGCCGAATTTCCTAGTCTCCATGACGAACTGAAACGAGGTTGAGAAAGTTTTATCTGTTTAAAGAGGAAATTTTCAACTTAATGATTCATTATGTCTACCAGGGGAAATTTTCGTGTTAAGCCTCCATTTAATTACAATATTTTCCTTTTTTTGGCATCCCTAAATGAAAGACGAAAAAACTGAAACAAATACACCTTTAAGAATTATACCTCCTCTGCTATCTAAGTGGTGTTTTACGAATATAGACTTTCTCGAGAGACTAAAACTTAGCTAAGCTGACAGCGGATAGCAATTGAAGGATGTAAAACAAGGATTTTAAACATTACTCTATTGGTATCAAAGGGAAATATAACATCTCATTTTAATGCCGGCAAAACGAGAATTATTAGTTCAAGGAGACAGAGGAAAACGAGAAAACGAAAAATTAAGACGGACTTAAGGATGTGATAATCATCAAACGTCTGCGAGGCCTTCAATCATAAACCTACTAATGGAAAATTCTCGCATATTTTAGCATTGCAATAAGGCGCCTTGCCCTCGTGTTCCCAAACAAAACTTCATAATCTTCACTTGACGTGCGGCGCTTATCAACTTTACATAAAATAATGGTTAAATAAGTCCTTCTGTACAAAAAATTTGAAATACTACCCACTTCAATCATACGAAGAAGTGTTTCTGTCATCCTTGCGTGTAATTATTAAAGCAGATGTCTCCGAACCATGATTACGGCGCATATTCGTCTATTACATGCACTACTATTATCATTATCATTTTAATTTTAAAAAAAGATATATATATATATATATATATATATTGTTGTTGTTGTTGTTGTTTCGTTTCGTTTCGTTTCATTTTTTTTGTCTTTTCATTTGCTATAGACGTAAGTCGAGAAGTATTGGCCACAAACTCTCATACTGAGGTGCTTTTGGTATCAATAGACAGACGTCAAAACAACGGAAATGCTGACCAATACCTTTATTTATAACATTGGCTCAGACTACTTAGACTACAACTGATTTTGAAGAAATACTTGCGTGATCAGTGCTGAGTTAACACTTCATGAATCAAGTTATAAAGAAGAGGAAGTCCACTGACCTAAACGTTAGACAAATTCCGGGCTCGGAAGTGCATTTTTTTTTCTGTGTTCCCTTGCCAGATTTATATGGGTCTGCATGAAATATGTTCATATGAGTTATTGACCGAGCGTAAAGTCAGGATGGCTGGATACTGGCCGGGTTCTATTTTTGCATTTAAAAACGCAGAAAAAGAACGAGGCTAATATTCAGCCACCTCGACCGAATAGGCTTGGTCAAGAGAGTTTACAATCTCTTGACTTAGTCAATAAAGGACTTACGATATTGAAAAAATATTTTGCTTTAATAAAAATCAAGAACGACTTGTTTATTTTGAGAGCCGAGAAAGTAAGCCACCGTGTGTGCGACACGATAAACTCAAGAGGGTCGTTTGATTTTTTTTTTGTTTTGACTGCTTCTGCCGCTTCTTGCGACTTCGTTGCTAACACTGTCCAATAGTTACAAACTTTGTAAGTCCGCTTCACGAACTTTTTTTTCTTGCGCGGGACATAATTGTCCAAATCGCGTTCTCTTGGGGAGAAAAGCATATTGTTCAAATTCATAAACTCATGAAGATATTCGAGGGTTTGAAAGTAATCGCTTTCTAAAGTGCTGCCACGAGGTCCGAATTGGGAAACAAATGTGAATGTGAACAAAGTCTATTCAGACAAAGAAAGAAAAAAATGTATATCCGAGCCTGCCAATTGTGCGACCTACAACTCAGTGGACTCCCTCGTCGAGGTCTGTAATTTGGTTTACGACTTGTTAATTCCATTACTGAGTAGACAATAATAACGTTATCATATTTTTTCAAAATCTATTGTACTTAAGAGTCTGAGCCAGTGATACATGGAGATGTATTGGTCAGCGTTCTCATTGGTTTGCCAGCCGTCATTTGATGCCAATTGTTCATAAGTGTAATGGTTTGCAGCCAATATTTATCGACTTCAGTCTAGAAAATAAAGAAAAAGGCTGATTAATATCAGCGAGTCTGCAATGTGACATGAATATTGGTGGATGTGGATGTTCGCTATAACAACAAATGTTAAATGATTGCATTGGAGGCTTATTACATTGAGGACCAACTGTTATTATACTTAGGACTTTATTACATTTAGGACAGTTATTACATTTAGGCCTTCAATCAAGGCACTAGACGGGAGTATCGAAACGTTGGGTCTATGAATTGTAACTTCTTCGGTTACATTCATGAAATCTGTAAACCAGAGCAGCATCAAACCATGTCTGATTGTCCACCTGGTTGCCATGTGAACTTTAATATATTTTATGAGAAGGATATCATGAAACATAAAGAGGGTTGATTCCTTATGTGTTAACAATAAAAGGCTTACATGGAGATTATTTGAGATTTCTTTCTGTTATTCCGCGAAAAGATTCGATCGAGACATTGTCAACCATGCTCCTCATCAAAATGTTATTAATTGTGTACTTTTAAATGAGGAAATGAATAAAGTCTTTTTTTTTCGACACATGAGCGATCGAAAAAGCTTTTTGAATGGACTAAGTTCCATTGTCAAAAATTCATAGTCTGACGCTCAAATCTCAAGCTGTAGTGAGTGTTTTAGGAGAAACAGGCTTATCAGAATGGTCACTCCTAGAGTTAACGAGGAGATATTTCTCAACCAACACTCCCTGGAGAAAAATTCTGAAACAATTACGCAAGTAAAAACGACTGCCGAAAGAAAAAACTATGAATAGTTTTTTTGGTTTGTTTGTTGTTGTGTTTTTTTTTTCAATCCTGTCCTCTATTGAGAGTAACGATATTTTGATTAGCATTGATCTGCATAATATTTTCTCCTTTTGGTAAGATGTAGACCTTCTTAACACAAATGTATCCAGTGCTCGTTTCTTTGACAAGGAGGAGACTTTTAGATTAATTGAGATGTTCTTTTATTAATCTTCGGATCGATACAAAGCTATATGAGCATTACGAGGGTTATTTGTGCGTGTTCTAATTTTTAAGCTAAGAAGCAACAATTCGATAACAACTCAGGTCTCAAAGATTTCAGTGCCACTTTCATGGTTATTGCGAGGCTGGACGTTAATTTTCCCTGGCAATATCACCATGTAGGTTTCATGTACTTGAGAAGCTCGCTTTATGCTTGTTACTTCAACTGCAGCCGGGGTGACACGAATGATCCTTCTCTTGAAGCGAAATCTAATCTGTATAAATAAGTTGATATCAAAACGATCTCAACAATTGTACAACAAAACGTGCTTCGAATAAATACAACCATCGAACTGATTGAATTTCTTATTTCAAAGTGGAAGCTTTTGGTTAAAAATCTGAGCAAAGTTCTAAATTACAAAGAAACTTCTTAATAAAATTTAATAGCATACCTCTGAGTTTCTCACGCAGTGAAGGAGAACTATCAAGAAGCCCTGTTAAATCACAATGCAGGAAATCACGTTAACGCCTTTAGTAGATTCAAAGCGCTTTCATCCAAGCCCTCCAACCTCAACCCTTTCAAGATTAAATTTTGCTGGGTAGCAAAAATGTCCAAACCTTTACTGCTATTAAGCATGAGTTCTCTACTTTGTCTCTGTATTACACTAAGTTCACCACCTGGTAAATTTGTAAGGAAGGGGTAGTACAACTTCATGCCTTCACGGGGCACTTTTCACGCGCTTCAGGAATATTGAGAGGAATATAATTAGATCAAGAAAACTTTTATCATATCAGGTATTCGATTGTGAGGCCGTTACTGTTCTCTTGTCATGTCCTAAATCGACTCTGGAAAACTGAGTTTCACGTTTTCATATAATTGTAAAGAGGGTCGTTTTTTAAAAGACAAATCTTAGAATCATGATCTGTTTTTCCCCTTTTTTCTTTTTCAATCCTACAATTCCCATGAGTGACCAAGAGAGAAATTTTCCTTAAAATATCAATACAAAATCAAGAAGACGACTGATGAGAACCAAGAAAAGTATCAATTAGGGGATTATTAGCTGATCCAATACCAAATTCTCGGAAGTAAAATCAGAAGATAATATCTTGGAAGTTAAAGGGTTAAACACTGTTTTCTATTACTGTTACTGTTAAAAGTTCATCAGCCGCGTAACGTGTGTTTTTTCAAGTATGAATTAATGAAATAATGTGAGAGTTATTTTTGTGTCAGGAGAGACGAGTTCTTAATAGACATGGGTTAGGTGAACCTGTGCCCTGAGATGAGGTGCACTCTGAGCACTGAGTTTAATCTTTGTCAAGATGCATACTTGAAACAGAAATATCTCAATCAGAGTTAAATCCACCAACCGCCCTTTTACTTTGGTACCGTATGAGCACGGATTTCGTTCACTAAAAGCTGTATTCAGTTTACCTGAGTGGAGTTGAAAATTGTGAAAATGTATCCAAACGCTTTATGCAGGGGCGACAGAAGACCAAATAGCCACGTGATCCCAAGCAAAGGAATCATCACCACGCATGCCCTGACACCAAGCCTATAAAATCACGAAAAAAGAAAATCAAGAGAATTTGCTTTTACGAGCAAGTCTCTGAAAGAATCAAACATCTTGGGAAATGAAAATTTTCAACCCCCTTCAAATTTTGCATGCGGTTAGGCGCTCAGAGGAGATGCATAAAAATACTCTCTTTGAAGGTCGCAGCACTCTTGTTGCCATGGCAACGACGACTGCTTGTTTGAGGCCTGAAGCCTCATTGTCATACAAAAACGTCGCAAAAAGAGTGAAATGATTATTTTTCTATCTCAAACTAAATAAAACATTACAAGTTGGCACTTCTACCATACATAGTAACGTCCTCGCCAAATTATAAAATATCTGATTTTTGATTACCCCTATGGAAAGTAGAGGCAGGCCCGCAGAAATATTTTTCCATATTTAAAACTACAATATTATAACCAGCTAGTTGGCTTGGTTTCAGTTCCATAATCAGTGTACTTTTGGAGAAATTTATATAAACGTTTTCCCTGCTTTACCCACATGTCACTTTCAATAATAGAAGTGCCAACTTGTAATGTTGTACTTAGCTTGAGATAGAAAAATAAACATTTCACTCTTTTTTTGCGACGTTTTTGTATGAAAATGAGGCCCCAGGCCTCGAACAAGCAGCCGTTGTTACTATGGCAAAAAGAGTGCTGCGACCTTCAAAAAGGGCATTTTTGTGCATTCCCCCTGAGGGCCTAACTGCATGTAAAATTTGAAGAAGGGTTGAAAGTTTTCATTTCCTAAGATGTTTCATTCTTACAGACGTGTTCTTACCATTGTTGTGAGTTGGCATTATTCGTATAAGACAACAAAGTATGAGGCTAATGGCTTATAAAAATCTACCACTGGCGCCGCTGAAATACTTACCTTATCTGTTCTCTGTTTTTGTCTTTTGCATGCTGCATGATCATCATCTCCTTGATAACTCGCACCAGTATCAATGTGTTTAACTGAAAAAAAAAGTGATAACACCATGGATAACTATTCAAAGGAAAACAGGAGTTCGCACTTGAGCTAAGTGGTCCTAGCGGTCTTAGTGGATGGTGGTCAAAAGTTTCCCCCTAACCTTTCCCTCTCCCCACCATTCCGCAAGACATTTCTCAGGTTTCTTTCACCATTCGTCAGAAAACATTTATACAGCTGGGAGGAGAGGGCGAAAAGCATTGTGAACGCAAAATTTTTTGCCCAACAACACAACACAACAACCCGGTAGAGACTCGAATCAGGATATTCAACCTAAAAATCTTGCACGGTAACCGCTGACGGCATCTCTCAACATAAGGGTCACCTCAAGAAAAATTATATATACTTCATGTTTCGTTGAAAACTATTGAACAGAGTCAAAGAGGTTAAAAAAGGCGGCGAGAAAAATGCTCACAAAACAATGATAACTGAAGGCAAAGTGTGAAGGATCAAAAGGAAAAACTTTAAGAATTCAACATACCAACTCAATCAGCACAACGAATACAACAAATATCCAGATCATGCCGTTAGTGGATGACATCCAGCAGCTGAATAAAAATTAATTACGCGAAACTTTGATAAAGGATCAATTAATTTTTTTTTTTGCGCATGCATGTACGCAGGACCCTCCAGGCTGGGTTTGATAACAACTAAAAACAACAAATAAATAACAAAACAACAACAACATTTATTTCTTACAATTTCTCACTGACATAGCTTTTAATCCCTGACCCGGTTCCTGCTGCAATGCTCAGCGATGTGGAAACGACGAGAGCGGGTAGACCTGTGGATTCGAGATACGAAGTGATAACAGAGTCAAATGATGATAGTGATGTCTAGCTGATGGAAATGTTCATCTTTTACTTTTCAAAAGATCATTAAAGAGAGAATGGGTTTTTTATTTCATAGTTACCCCATGAAAATCCATGAGAAACCTTCATCTTGTCGCTGATATTGTAAACTTTTACAACAAACAGGTAGAGATAAACTGCCTCGATCAACATCCAGCAGAAAGCGGCCATTAGGAAATATTGCACAAAAGCTGCTACTGTAACACAGGCAGACTGCACAGGAATTAAAAAGTTGAGTTAAGAGTTGATTGAAAGTCGTAAAGATTTACTGAAAGAGATTCCTCTCTTCTCGTTTGATATAACATCTCACCTTGTTCTCAACAGCACCACTTCCGGTTAGGAAGATCATTTGACCTGCTCCAAGTGAAGCGACTAGACTCACTCGAATCTGAGATAAGGGTCCCCTCATGTCTCTAATCAAAAGTAAATGACTGATTTTATTCTAAGTCAGTTCTATCCTCATTTTATACAAAGCCTGGTTATATTTTTATGATTCGACTTAGCTGCTTAAAGGAATCTTAGATATGCATTTAAACTGATATCATTTCTTGTTGATTCTATATTCTGGGCTTGCTTTGGAATGCTTCCGTGTAACTATGTCATGTACTTACGTAAGAACAGCATAACTGATGATTGTGAAAGTGATTCCAACCAGAGAAAAAGACGAGCCCACATACGTAAGAATTTTCAGCGCTTTTTCGTCAGTCTTAAAAAATGAAATCAAAAACAGTGATTCAATATTGGTAACGGAAGAGGGCTACACACCTTACACCTGGATTAATGCAGATGTAAGAAAAAGTGCCACATCAATGCTTTGTGCTCTTATTGCCTTCTGAAATCAATGCATGTATGCATAGCAATATTCCTACCTCAGGTAAAACTTTATTGCTAGTTCCCTTGTCAAACTGCATAAGAACTGCAAAGTGAGTCAAATGATTGCAGCTGCACTCAGTGTAAGATTCGTTCCTCGATGTTAGGAGGCACCCTTGTCCTGACCAACTAGAATGACCGCAGAAAACAGTTAGAAAAGCAGTCTTTAGATTCTAAATGAACAAAACAAACAAAACAACTGCCAGCCTTACAGACCGCTGAGGACGCGGAAGCCTGAGAAGGAGAAAAAGAAGGAGTAAGAGGTGACCACACAACGTGATGTACCAGTGCACAAAAGCAAAGTCCTTAAGCAAATTGATAATTTGAAGTGAACGATGTCATCAACTCATTCAAATCGGTTTACCTGTTTTTTAAAGTATTCCAAAACACGCAGCTTCTGTTCGGTGCATCCTGAAACCGTAAAGTACCGTTATTGTTACGTAGTACAGCGACTCGCTGGCTAATGTGGAGGGGGTAGTGCTCTCGCCGGAATTTTTCATACCCCCCCCCCCCATCACTTTAGAGAAATGTAAAGAATTATTCGCAAGATTTTTAGTCTGTTTCCTCTCTTTAAAGAAACTCCCTAAAGAAAAATAAGACCTTGACGTAATAAGATGATGATAATATTAATGATAATAATAAAAATAAATAGAAATTGTAAGGAAAACCAAATCAGATCAAAACCAAAGAAAAAAGAAAACGCAACCACAAAAGTCACAAAAACAAACACGCAAAAAGAAGAGAAAAAAAAACAAATCAGTAGTATATGCAACGACAAGCAACAACAACAACAAAACAAAAACAAGCAAAAAAAATATAAAAAAAATATAGCAAGACCAAAATGGAACAGAGGGATGCATAAGGGAAGGTTAAATTTAAAAATTTTATCTAAATTTTCCAGAAATACTAGCCCTGTTCAAACTCTATTTCAGAGTTACGAATTCAGATGCAGCTCTTCTTGATTAATTGTAACTTACCGCAAGGTTTCTAAATCTCAACGTAACATCCTTTCTGAAAGTGTTGTTCCTCGGCCATATCGTTGCAGACAAGATATTACTATTTAATACCCAATAGATAAACAAACAAAGCAATAGTTAAAAAAAAACAGCAACAACAACAGAAAAAAAGAAAAACAATCAAAAGACAAAAAGATAAATTAATAAAAAGGTAGAAAAACAAAATGAAGACAAAAGAAACAGAAACAAACGAGAAATTCAAATTGAAGTCCAGAAAAATTCTCTTATGCCGTATGTAGGTTATCAGCATACCAAAAGAGATTTATTTGAGATGAAAGATATTACATGCAATACTTTAGCAAACCTGATTTTATCGACAGGAACAGAGTCGGTCTGGCCTGTTAGGAATACTTTATGGAGATCTTTGTAAATGACACAAAGTACAACTGATCCTAAGATGTAATAATGGAAACAATTGTAATACTACGAGAATATTGAGAAAAAAGGACAATAAGATATGGTTTGATGCTACTCTGGTTTACAGATTTAATGAATGTAACCGAAGACTACTTTATGGCAAATAGGGTGGTGAGAATCGAAAGCGAGGTATTTGTCAGTCGGTGTGGGTAGGTTTACGGTAGACATTTGTCTCTAAAGTACCCTAAACCCCTCCGGACACATTTAAAAAACAAGAGAGGGCAAATGTCTATCCTTTTCACGCTCAAGGGTGAATTGGATGGATGGATGATAGTAGATGCCCTTGTACGCAAATTGCGGGGTTTTGAGGCAAAAAGACAGCAGATGAATAATATCCTCTACAGGCAAAGAAGTTCTTTGTCCTAAGGAAGCATCTTCTCTAAGTCTCTCCTCCGCAACCTTAACGGCAAGATCAACTGGGATTTTAGTGAAGAGAGAAACAACGTCGAAAGATACTACTTCTTCTTAAGCGTTAAGAGTATTATCTCTTATGAAATCCGCAAATTCGCAGACATTTTCGACAGTGTAATCAGTATTCCCAACAACAGGCAACTAAATTCTTGCAAGATAACCAGAAATTGCATAAGTCGGAGAACTAACAAAAGAGACAATGGGTCTCAAAGGAATTCCCGGTTTATGAATTTTAAGTAAGCCATAAAAACGTGGACATAAGCCTTCGTTGCTGTATAACATTTTTTACGTACAGTCACTAATCTTACAAGCTTTTTTTTTTCTTTTTTTTCTCACTACCTTATTTGCCATAAAAATTCTGTAGCCAAAACTTTACTCAGGAGGGCTGACTGTCTACCATCGTCACTCGATTCGAAGACTGAGGAGAGGAAATATGTTTTTAATGTCCTACAGGCAAATGGCTATCCAAAAAACTTTCTCTGTAACTTCAAGGGAACCAGCGACTGGTTTTGCTGTTATTCCTTACATTCAGGTGTTACGGAATCCATCAAGAGAATTTTTAACAACCACAACGTTGAAGTTGCTCAAAAACCTGTTCAGACTTTAGGGCATATTTTCGCCAAACCTAAGGATCCTGTCACGAAAGAACAACGAACCGACGCCATTTATTCTGTTCCTTGCAATGACTTTGATAACAAATACATCGGACAGACCAAACGTCAGTTTGGTACACGTTTGAAAGAGCGTCAAAAAGTGATTTTCTTTTACAAAAAAGAACAGTCAGCTTTATCGGAGCACACAGGCCTTTGTTTGGAAACTTTTTATATTAACTCCGCCCACACTCCTTTAAATCGTGATGATGGCGGCTTACTTCCTTACGCCTCTTTACACCTCTTCGGAGAAAAAGCAGCTAATTAGTGATCATATAAAAGGACCTCTTGTCGCAGCGTTTAGATCACCCCTGATGAAGGCTTTGGACAGGAGTGTCGAGACGTTGGGTCTATGAATTGTAACTTCTTCGGTTACATCCATTGAATTTGTAAACCAGAGTAGCATCAAACCATGTCTGATTGTCCACCTAGTTGCCGTGTGAACTTTGATATAAAAAAAGAACAAGTTGTCACGGTTTAAAGACCCTGTGCGTTTATTGGTATGTTTCATTGGTATGCTCAATTTTGTAACAAGAATAAAAAACCTCGACCAAAGGAGACATAAGCTAATAAAAGAAAATCGATACAACTGGATTAAGATATCAGCCATTCAGCTAGAATTTTCTTTAGTACTTGAAACCCAGCCCCCCTATGACCAAGAACACTAACAATCGCTAAAATAATTTGAATAATACGACGAAAAGATCTATCATTATCTAAAAAAGTGAAAAATACAGCTCTCCAACCTTTATCGAAGCCTGTAACAGGAAGGCTGACGTAGTTTTCTCCTTTATCATCCTCAAATTGAACTCCAGTCTCATTTTCGTGGAAAATCTTCCTGACCAATATATCTAACAGCAAAACAGCGACTTATTTTAAGTGAGGGCCAAAATAAATTCAGATGCTTTCGTAACAGTCACAAATTGTCGGCCTCAAAAGTTTTGGGACAAAAAGACTGAGGAACCATCACTTAGAGGTAGTAAATGCAATTAGTTTGCAAGGATCATCATTCAAAGGAGCGTTCTCGATTCAAATGTCACATAAAGTGCTAGTGATCATTGTTACTAACATATATTCGAAGGGTTTTTCATTTTCTTAATTTATTTATTCGTCCTATTCATTTTTTTTTCACTCCCTCATAGCTTATTCTTGACCATGACGATATTGAAGAACACATGGAAAATAGAAAGAATTCTTGGGAATTGGAGATAACTGATGAGCGATAGGAATCTGCTGATATAAACTGCCATAAAAGAGGTCCAAGGCGTTTCATACCTCACAAAACGTTTAAAAAGTTGTAGCGTTAGCAGATGTTTCTAAAATATGCCACGGATGATGCATGTATTCATCCTGAACTCCGAATTAGAAATCAAGAAAACTTCCAAATCAGCTTTTAGGATCTACTCACCTGCATGTTCACCACGGATGTCAATCTCAGGTACGGTTTGATTAAGGCGATTTTTAGCATAATTTCCGATGACTTTCTCCAAATCAGTAACAGTGAGGAAAGTGCGTTCCATATTTTTTTTAGTTACTTTATTTCCAGGAGAGTTTGTCACTTCTTTTAGGATGGTGTCGACAAGTTTCTTGCCTGGGGACTGAGTTAGTAGTTGGATTAGACAAAACCTTCAGTAGCCTAGCTCTTAAAGGAATTAATAAATTCATGGGTTACACAATCTGGAAAATCGAGCTTTCTTTAACCAATAAACTTAAGAGGAGTTTAATTTCCTGACGATTCGATCGAACTCTTCTATTTACACGTCATCGCCGGTGGTTTCTAGGTAAAGTGTTACGAACATACTGTCATACATTAAAAATGGAACGACTGATTACAAGATTATAAATAACATAGGAAATACTGATAACATATGATAGAACGTACTCGCAATTACATTTCTAGCTTTGCATTATCCGCGTGAAAGTCGAACTTATATCGATAGCTACGCGGACTGTGGTTATGAGGGGAATTGGTTTCTACAGTGTCTAAAGGGGGAGAATTAAAGGACCAATGACTATAGGCACTACAAATGTTACAAAAAAATAAAATACACCTACCTCGCTCAATGGTGTCAGCTTAATGGCTGGAAAATTCAGTTTCCAGCACTGTTTCACTTGGATTCTGCCCAAATACGACGAGTCTGTTGTATTTGTCAATATAATAGGAAACTGCATGCGAGTTTTTTCATTTTTTCTGCACCCCCACATTTTAAAACAGTGATCTCTCCAGGAAGACGTCTGACTAAACAAAGAGGCCAACTGCCTACACCAAGAGCTGCAGCAGGTTTTGTCAATAGACTTAGGTGTCTTATTGTCGCATTCCATCCTATGCCAGTACTGACGCATTTTATCACGATGTTGCTGACAGTCCGAGCAGTTCAGCTCTGAGGGCGCGAGTGCATCATTAGGGTGGGAGCAATGCCCATCTGCGTTAGATTCGTAAACATTAATAGGAGACATTTTGCATTGTAAATACTGTTCCTCGTTCATATCATACAGTTTATATTTTTTATCGATTTATTTATTTTTATAAGTATATTACTTGCTTGTCTTTTTTTTTTCCACTTGATTCTTTATCCTTTTACTGCTCGAATTCAACCCCAGCTGCTTTTCCCACCCGGTAAATAACGCATTGCAGTTTCGGTTTGTGTTTGTTTGGGTATAGGTCTGTTTTCCTTGTTTTTGTTTTTGTTTTTCGTTTTTTTTGTTTTCCTTAGTATCAGTTTCTCACTTCTCACTTTCCATTCGTTGAACAAAGTGGTGAGTGGTTGGTATCGAGAGTTTGTATAAAATAATAATAATAATAATAAAAATAAAAAAAAGATTATTAGGATGTTCAGAACCCTCAGTTTTTTTTTCTTAACTTTTTCATAATTGTTTAGGATGGGTCCCGCCTTGAGTAACATGGTACTTTCTAACGTTTGTAGGCCACAACCCCCCTTTTTTTGCTTTTCCTCCTCTTTTGGACAAATACAAGCAATGACATATTAGTGATCTTTTGGAATAGGTCGCTATTTTAGATTTATTTAACAACAGATAATTTATTGTTTAACCTCTGACGACAGGGGTTAATTAGTCGAACAATTTTTAATCTTTATAATTTCTATTTCCTGTTTTTTTTTTTTGTTTGTTTGTTTGTTTTTTTTTTCGCCAAGACAAAACATACCTTTTTCGCCAAGACAAAACATACCTTGTACTGAAGTCGGAATGGTCATACCAGCTGTAAAAGAGACAAAATAAAAATATATCATTCCCCAATTCACAGCCATACCAAAACAAGGGGTGAGGGCTGGGGAAGGGGGGGGGGAGCGGGAATCAATAGCAAGATAGTTGCATAGATAATAAGGCATCTAATGGAGAAGTGGGACTTCTTAGTCAACCATATGAGGGCAACTGGGTAAAATCGTTTGTATTACTCTTGTCGTCTTACAAGGGTCGTGCTTTACCAGTCGTAAAGGAAGGATTCATAGAAGGAGAAGCGTCACGCATCCTAAGAACAAATCCGACACCCTCCACGTGTCAAAATATGCTTTAAAATGGGGAATGGAGGAAACTTGACGAAGATGTGGAGAGATTTATGTCAGGCTTGCTAGAGAAGGGCCATCGAAAAACAAAGGCAATAGGACACAGAAAAAAGTATTGCTATTTATGACGCAATATCCTCCGGCAAGAACTGGATGGGAAAATGACATCTCATTCAAAAACAACGCACTGAATTACATCGCAAAGAAAAGTCGTTAAAACATATCCTGGTCAGAACTACTCCAAAAAATTTAAAATCGCTTCTGGATGGCAGGAGTCCTGGAGGTCCGTCTCTACTTTTTAACTCGTCATTTACTTCTCGTGACCTGCACCTCGCGCGAAGTTCGTCGACGCCCTGATGCAACAAAATCTTTGCAAATTGGCTTTTAGTTGGACCTTTTTGCTGAGACTTCCTGTCATCCCACAGGTTGAAGGTCGCTTTTGAAGCAAAATCCCTTTCGTTCGCTCAGTGGCTTTTAGCCTTTGATATGAAGGAACGTGGGATGCCATTGACAGTTCCAGATACAAAAAAATTCCTCAAGGAAGTTGCGAGAAACCACTAAAATAACTGCATACAATGAAAAACTCATTATTTCAGAAGACATGAGGCACATGAAGCCATAGTCCATGTCTATACGTATTTTGTCAATGCATGGAACAGAGATTCTGCTGACCGCAGATAGCAATTGAAGGTTGCAAAATAGAGATTTTAAACATCACTCTATTGGTATCAAAGGGAATTAAAATATTTCATTTTAATGCCGACAAAACGAGAATTATTAGGTCAAGGAGACAGAGAAAAACGAGAAAACGAAAAATTAAGACGGACTCTAGGATGTGATAACCATTGCTACTTCTTTTACTAACGTCATGCAACGTCTGCAAGGCCTTCAATAATAAACCTACTGATGGAAAATTCTCGCATATTTTAGCACTGCAATAAGGCGCCTTGGCCTCGTGTATCCATCGAAACTTCATAATTTTCACTTGACTAGCGGCGCACTTCAAATTTACAGTTTTTCTTGAAATATTGCTTGTTCAGTCTGCTTCACTTAGGCCCTACATAGCGACGTAAAAGGATTTGATGTCAGTCTAACTTATTGCAGAGTGAGACTATAAACGGTTTGAGTCCAAATCTTTCCCCCTTATGGCTTAAAAGGAACTTAGCATTTTAGCTTGTAGATTCATTATAACATCTTCAGTGTCCAATTGTCATAGTTACACTCATAAATAGGAGGACGATGGGTGGATTAACATCGCCCATACACAGGTGGCGAAGGATTATAAAGGATAAGGTTTTTCATATACAGCATTTCGTTTTGTTTCGATGTTATTTTCAGTTTTCTCCTGCAAATCAAACTGAAATCTGTGCTTGTGACTATCGGGTATCCAGCTATTAATCAATCGAAACACGATACAGACGCGATACAGAAAAAAACCTAATATTCTAAATCTACCACTCTTTTATTTGTTTTCAGTTGAAAACTGTCAGAGTATTTATATCAATGTCCTATGTTGACAATCACTGAGGCAGCATGACTGGTTTTTGCAATTAAGATGCCAAACGTATATCACTCTAACACATGGTGTTTCTTGGTCGATTATTTTAGTTGTGAAAAGATAGAGGGGCTGCAGCCAGGATAAAACATCTTATGAAATCTAAAAACGATCTCTGGCTAAAACTTTTAAAAATACGAGCTTTCGGCTGTTTGCGCTACAGCCTTCAACGGGTAAAATGATAAAAAGGTAAAAAATACTAGGTGTGAAGTACAAAGTAAAAATTAAAAATGCTGATAACTAAGAATGTTTGTTAAAAAGAATGTTGCATTGTCCGGGCAAAGGACAGGAATTGTTGTCCGCATTGGGAGTTAACTTGGAATGCCACGCTTCTAGTATTTTTCTTGTTCTGAAACCCCCTTTGTCAATAATAGATGCATTATCAAAGTCTATTGCGTGACTATTGGCCCTGACGTGATTGGCAATTCTTGAGCCTTTTGCCGCGGTTTTCACATTTCTGAGGTGTTCTTTCTTTCTTGTGTTGAATGTTTTAAAAAAATGATTGAAAAAACATCCAGGCCAACAAAACCCGATGCTCAACAGTGTTGTCCCCGGAGGAACTTGTTGGAACATTTTTCAAGATGGTCGAGGGGTCCGAATCACGCAAGTCGTTCGCCTCTCTTCCATACATTCAGGCGTAACAGAACCTCTGACTCGTGTCCTCAAAAAACACGACATCACAGTGGTGAACAAACCACTCATCACCCTTCAACAACAGTTCCCGGCCCCAAAATTTCGACCATCGTTGGAATCGCAAACAAATTTTATTTATAAAATTCCTTGTGGTGACTGTTCATGGTGTTATCTTGGTGAGACTGGCAGGGCCTTCAATCCTTACGGAGAGCTTTTATTTCAAGTGTTAAATCTTGACCGTTTCCGCCCTATTGAAAGCGGATTCAAATCTCATACATGTTTATTCATCCACTGAATAAACATTCTGAGAAAATGAAATATCGTTTTGTGCGGTCATTAGGAGTTAGCAGAATTTATTCAAAATGCATATGCATATGCATCTACAAATGGAAAATTATAGGTAAAAACTGAAAAGTATAATATTGCCTTGTATAGAAAATGGTGCTCTGATTGCAAATCACAGACAGTGCACTGACAAGCCAACTTAAGTTTGGCATTAGCTGACGAAAACCTTTAAATAAATCAGGACTTTCTTCTGTAGAGATAATGACCTATCTTTTTTTCCTTATTCTTTTTTTGTTTAGCTTCGCCTTTTTTCGTGGCTTTCCATTTAATGTTCCATTTTGATATTATATAATATCTGCCGGATTTCTAACTTGCAATATTTTGCGTGCTCAGCTCGCAGTGACGATCTTGCATAGTTTTTTCTTTAATCATACTGCTTGGGTTGAAGTCA
Organism: Pocillopora damicornis; assembly: GCF_964200805.1. Classification (NCBI taxonomy): domain Eukaryota; kingdom Metazoa; phylum Cnidaria; class Anthozoa; order Scleractinia; family Pocilloporidae; genus Pocillopora; species Pocillopora damicornis. Next base: position 3,875,726 of record NC_142670.1, read on the forward strand.
GGTCACGTATTTTATCGACTTCTCAGTATCTTCAAGTTTCTATATAACGTTCATCTTTTTTTTCTGTTTTTCACTTTTTTTTTTGCCTTGGGAAATCTGCTATCTGAGTTTCAAGTTAGTGCAGGAGTTAATATTTTATTTTGAGTTTGCTGTATATTGAACTCGTTGGGTTTTGTTTATTTCGCTATCTTTTTTCCATTATTTCTTCATGAAGTTTTACCGAATGATTACTGAGCTTTACATAAGTATTTAATTCTACCATATTTCATTCTTTCCTAGATTTCATTTCATTTAATTATTGTAGTTATTGATATAACTTTTTTCTTTGGTACGTCAATGAGACAGGATTCAGAGTTTGTCTGAAAGAGTTGTACGAGACAAAATCCGTCCCCCTTTCAGTGTCTTATACTGATTTGTCAGGTGAGAATATGGCTAGGCTTGTAAGTGCTGAGGGATGTTCAATCGCAACAAGAGATATACAATCTAGCATAAATTAAGTACCTAAGAAAAAATTTGGGCCCTCAAAGCAAGTGCCAAAATTACCCGTGAACCCATTGGTTTTCCCATGCTTTGCTCCTTTTTACTCTTTTTTTTTTTATTTATTTCGTTTTGTTTTTTTTCTGGTTTGGATTTTGTTCGTTTTTTGTTTAGCGTTATTATTAGACATAAAAAAATGATAGTTAAAAAATAAAAAAAATTAAAATTAAAAAAACCTACAACCATTTTAGGTGAAAAAACGCAGAACTAAAACCAACTACTCACTAGCAGCTCATATTTTACCACAATAATACCGCTATACGCGTGTTAATTTTGTTCCTTATTTTCTCTTTTCACCCAGATATATGCCAACCAGGGTGGGGTTACTTCGAAGGATACTGCTACTTCACAAGCCTCGCAAGCTTGCCATGGCTTACTGCTGAGTCTAACTGCTCTGCAATGGGATCACAGTTGGTGACTATACACAACCAAGAAGAAAATGTGTACGTTCAGCATCGACATAACGGAGAGAGATCTTTGATTGGACTCAATGATCGGAGTGTGGAAGGATCATTTGTTTGGACCAAAGAAGCTCGCTTAATACTTGTTTATTCATCTGCAGTTGGGGTGACACGAGTGATCCTTCTTTTGAAGCGAGATCTAATCTATATGAATAAGTTGATATCAAAACGATCTCAAGAATCGTACAACAAAACGTGCTTCGAAGAACTTGACAACCATCGGATTGAATTGAATTTCTTATTTCAAAGTGGAAGCCTCGCCAGGTAAAAATCTAAGCAAAGGTCCAAGGCTGATGAAGAGGCTCTAAAATAAAATCGAATAGCATACCTCCGAGTTTCTCACGCAGTGAAGGATGAATATTAAGAAGCCCTGTTAAATCACGTTAACGCCTTTTAGTAGTTTCAAGCCCCCCCCCCCCCCCCCTGCCCCCAACCCTAGCCCTTTCAGTATCAAATCTTACTAGGCGGCAAAAATTGTTCAAACATTTACTGCTATTAAGCACAAGTTCTCTACTTTGTCTCTGTATTACACTACGTTTACCACCTGGTAAACTTGTAAGGAAGGGGTAGTACAACTTCTTGCCTTCACGGGGTACTTTCCACACGTCTCAGGAATATCGAGGGGAATATAATTAGATCAAGAGAACTTTTATCATCTCAGGTATTCGATTGTGAAGCCGTTAGTGTTCTCTTGTCATATTCTTAATCGACTCCGTTTCAATAAGCAAAATTGTGATCATTGATAGAGGATAAATATGTGTTTTGTTATATTGAGGTTTCGATTTTACGCCGCAAAACTGAGTTTTACTTTTTAATAAAATTGTAAAGAGGCTCGGTATTTTTATGGACAAAAATTGGAATCATGATCTGTTTCTCTTATTATTTTTCTTTTTCAACCCTTTAATTTCCATGACTGACCAAGACAGAAGTTCTCTTTACAATATCAATACAAAATCAAGAAGACAAGTGATGAGAACCAAGAAAATTATCAATTAGAGGATTATTAGCTGATCCAATACTAAATTCTCAGATATAAAATCAGAAGAATTGTACAGGAGACAGTAAGGAGAATTACTGATGATATCTTGGGAGTTAAAGGGTTAAACACTTTTTACTAAAGAATGCTGTAACTTTTGAGTTGGTACAACTTACCAACTCAGTAAGTACAACGAATACAACAACTATCCAGCTCATGCCGTTACAGAATGACATTCAGCAGCTGAATAAAAAGTAAGTATCCGAAACTTTGATAAATTATCAATGAATTAATTAATTACTTTTTGCGAAAGCATGTACTATAGTATCTCACTTTGTTCTCAACAGCCCCACTTCCGGTTAGGAAGATAATTTGACCTGCTCCAAGTGAAGCGATTAAACTCACTTGAATAAGAGATAAAGATCCCTTAATGTCTCTAATCAAAATCGAACAACTGAAAGACCCCTTCTCGACACTTGTTGCCGCCACTTGTTCGTGATGTTGACATCTTTTAAAAATTAACACAATGTCAAATTAAAGCACATCTGTTCTATCTGTGATGTGGGGAAAATGTCGCAAAATGTAGGTAAGGTTTTTATTTTTATCGATGATTCCCTAATAACTGTTGTTCTTTAACCAGGCGTAGTTGAACCTCACGCAAAATAAGTATTCGCAGCGTCAAACAGTTGCAAAACAAAGTCAATTTAGATTCATTAATATACATGACATAAGGGATGGGACGAGAAGTTTAAAATACAAAATAATTTGACATGAATTCTATGTTATCTTAACCTGGTGCTAAATCAATACGCACAAATATTTATTACATAGATCGGTCTGGAGCATTCCTTTTTTTCCTTCTTTGGATAGACAAGCAATCATAAATGTTTTCCATTTAAGGAATATGAAAGAAAATCTTAATATATACTCCAAAAAACTGCAGGGAATACGTATATTTCTTTAAATACGATCCATTCATAAATCATGGTTATGATTTTGAAGGGTCTTAATAGTAAGGAGCACGTTAATTATGAGACCTTTGCTTCAAGCTTAGTGGAGATGATCTTTTAGCGAACAAACAATTTTCCAATGATTTTTTTAAAATATTTTTTTCCGGCTCGAACGGAGTATGGTGGGGTAATGATGTAATGCATTCGGGTGATCCGATGGAAAAAAAAATAAAAAACAGGAATAACTAGCTTTTCTGCTGACGTTTTAGGTCTCAGAGTCCCGGATGAGAGTAATTGCCAATTGCCCCTTAATACACCATATGCTAACTAGCATATTGCTGATGGAAACCGAAATATACCACGAAATTGATCCGGCAGTAAATTCTTTAACTTTATGAACGAAGAAGAAAAAGAAAAAAAATAAAATAAAGGGGGAAGGAAGCACAATGTGAGGTTGAAGACCCTGTGAGTACAGGAGAAAGATTTGAGCTTCAGTCCTCAATGGGACTGAAGCTCAAATGGAGATAACTACACTAAAGAAATTTGTAGCTCATCGGAGGAACATGTTTGCGAGCTTTGCTTCGCTGTTTCGTAGTTTTATGTAGAGTTTTCTGACTTTGGAGATAAATATCCTAAAATTTGTCGAGTTCACGGGGGAGCACTCCATACAGTTTTACTGGCGTGGGCTGGGGTATTTCGTGCTTAAGGATCAGTCACCATGTACCGACGAATGGGGGATGGGGTGGGGGTGTGGATGACAATTTTTGGGGGGGGTAAGAACACTTGGTTTTCAGTGGGAACAAGAGGGGATTAGGGTTGCCAACAGAGTAAGGCTTTTGAAAATTGACCTTCTGTAAACTCGATGAGGAGGGGAGGAGGGGGAGGGGGGGTGGTTGATTGAATATTGTAAGCTCAGCCAAATCTTATAGTGGCACAAAGAAACCAACATCCTACGCACCCACCCCACCCCCTCCTTTCCCTGACGATAAACGATGATCGGTCCCTAAGTATATGGTTTATGTATGTTTGTATTTATGTTCCTTTCATTAGTAAAGTTTTCACAAAATAGTTAATCGTTATTTACTGCCAACTTTATTTGTGTACTTAATAAATATTATTTGCACCAAAATTGATTTATACGGTACAGGCCTGATTACCGGTTAAATGATCAATCAGTATATCATATACTCGTGTTCTCTGGCAACTTGATTCTAGGACAAATAGTTTTTCCATAGAATACCAATGATGCCAGGCAAGTCTCGTTAAATATCATTAATCAAGCTAAGTCTGTGGTTTATAAAATTACTTAACAGCTGGACGAAGAAAAAAGAATAAATAAAAATTGAATTAATTTGAATCAGCTACAGCCTAAGCAACATAAGTGAAGCTATTTAATAATTCATATAGTATTTTCCCATTTTATAGGCAAGAGAAAAGTTTAAGGTCCACTGATTACTCTCGATCCTGCGCAAGAATCCCGGTGACTCTGACGGGCTTGAGAGTTTCCTCTATTGTCACCTGGCCTTTGATTAAATGCATCTGGGAGGAGTTTTTGGACTCTTCTTTTGAAACGCCCCCTATCTGGATACGAATTAGGTCAAATTAGAGGCACTTATTATTTGTAACCAGTTTTTCTTGATATGAATTACAGAGACTCAAAATTTATATTTACCTCACTATTTCCCAAGCAGTGAAAGAAGAAAATGAACAATCCCTTTAAAGAAATATAGATAAGACTTTACTGGTTGATAAATAAACAGATAGGCAAATAGATGCAGAAATAAAAGTAGCTTTACCCCTTTTTTGTTTGTTTTGTTTTGTTTTGTTATTTTTTGTCCTGAATGTAGGGTTGTGTTTTCTAGAACAACTCGGCTGGAGATCTTCTTTCCTTATCATCTACGATCGATCACTTATTTGAGGCTTAGTTTTCCGAATACAACTCTATCCATCAGAAGTAATCGATTCATGGTGGCTTAAGCAGAGCTAAAGCTTTGGAGATAAAGATGCAATTTCAAAAGGGAGGTTTAAACGGTCTTTAGTCGGCTTTTTTTCGGAGGGTCACGGGTCTGGCGTTTAAAAGAAAATCTGAATTATCCTTCGATATGGAGACACTTTTCAGTATTTCTGACACACATCACGCCGTAAATACGCCCTTATTTCTACCCATGAGCACAAGCTTTACCAAACCTTTAAGATTGTAGATGACTTTACCTGAGTGGAATTAAGGATTAAAAAAATGTAGGAGAAGGCGATGTGTAACGGCGCGAGGAAGCCCATCAGCCACGTGACACCCAGCAATGGAGCTAACACCACGCATGCACGGACACCAAGCCTGGAAGATGAATAGTCGCTCTGAAAACAAAAGCTTTTAATCTGAATTCTAGATCTTTTTCCACTCCAGTAGAAGTAAAGAAAGATTGAGAACTCTTGGCTTAGATTGAACGCAATGAATAGCCGATATAAAATGTTAGGAGTAACACACGAACCAGTTTGAAGGTTCTCCATCGAAAACAAACTATATTTTATGTACTAGGGCCTCTTTCACAGCACGTCAATCGGAGACCAGTGTTCCCTAAAGAGATTGAACTTTAAGCTTTCTACCAAAAACAAACAAACAAAAATATTTACATTATGGACCCCATTTAGGGGAGAAGCAATTCTTATCATCCCACCTGATCTGCTCAGTCTGGCTATCTTTCACCAGTTGGATTGTTGTCACTTCCTTGATAACTCGCACGAGGATCATCACGTTAATCTTCAGGCATTAAAAAGGAAAACAAAAGAAGAGGGAGAACACGAAAAGAGAAAAATGAAATATCACACAAGCTTCTGTTGTAAGTTTTTCTAGAGGACTTTCAAAGGCTCACCAAGAGAATAAAGATAATTGAAAAACTGTTGTTCTAATCAACGTTGAAGTAAATATGTTTGGATGACTAAACTCCTATCTGTAAAAATTCATTACGTTGCCACTTACAATTGCGATCAATCCAACAAAGGAAACAAATATCCAGATGGTATTGTTAGAGGAAGACATCCAGCAGCTTAGAAAAACAAAAGGCACAGGGAACAAATTTTTAATTTTTCTACTTTAAGAGCAGCATTTAAGGGCGTTTCGAGGCAGAAGGTCAAATCAAAACCCGTGCTTAATGCAGCATGTTGCCTTTATATTACTTTGCAAAATTACGAAAATAAGTCATCTTGTATAGTAATTTACAAACTCTTCATCTCCTATAATAATACATAGAGAAATCCACAGCCTGAAAGAAGGGGGTGCCTCGTGGTTAAGAAGAGGGAGGCGGGAAGGAGGGGGGGGGAAGACCAGTTTGGTAGGCTGAAGGTTGAAATTATTAAGCCCTTGCACTCCCTGCAGTCCTGGTTTAAAGGCACCAAAGTCCTTCCCCCGTCCCCCGTTTTTTTTTTTCCTTTTTCTGTACAGGTTCATGCTTTCAAGGTTCCATCATTTTGTATACAGTATATGAAATAAACAAACTTTCAAACTTACCTTTCATCATTAACAAAAGTTTCGATTCCATCATTATCTGTAGCGATACCCAGACATACAACAACTATGATTGCAGGCAGTCCTAAAGAAAGTAATAACGAAAATAGGTTATTACGCGATTATATGGATTTCCAATCTGTATTTTTATGTTGTTAGTCATGAAACATGTTGATTGTGAGTATGAAATTACTAATACACCGTGAATTAGAAAAGCTGCGTGATTTCAGCCAACTACATCTGCAAGCATGTCTAGGTCTAATGAGCACCGGAAATATTTTAAGATTGACAAAGGTACACGTCAAGACGATCCAATGGTTTTCAAAAACTGCGCATGTTCATTTAAAGAATTAAAAAATGAAGCAATTTTAAGAAAGTTTATTCGTATCGGTTTTAGCCAATCACAATCAAGATATTTTGTCAAGTACATTCTTTAAGAGCTATCCCGTTTTTTAACATATTCCTCACCCCAGCAAAAACCATGATAGCGATACTTTTTGTCGGTAATGTTGTAAACCTTTACAACAAATAGATAGATATAAATCCCCTCGACAAGCATCCAGCAAAAACTGGCCATCAGGAAATACTGCATAAGAGCTGCCACAGCTACACAGGCAGCCTGCAAGGAAAAGGTTATCCGTAAAAATGTAATAATTCGCCCGTTAAATGGTATTTTTCAAAATAGTTATCCAAAAAACAGAAAGAAACAAAACCAAACAAAACAGAAAGAAAATAGTAAGAAAACAGACAAAAATTGCAACATACGTAGAAAATATGCCAAAAAAAAAAAAAAAAAAGCAAAAATATCCAAGGAACAGTCAGTATTTAAGTCAATAAGAAGCTAGATCTATTAAAAACAAACAAACAAATAAACTAACAAATCACAAGAACAGCAGCATCAACTAAGCAACACGAAAATAGGAGTTCGAAGAGTGACCTGGTTTCCCGTGGAGTCAATTCCAGCGAAAAAGATGATATGTCCTGCTCCAATGCAAGAAGTCAGACTAACCCGTATGTGACACAAAGCTTAATTTCTGTCTCTGCAAATAAGCCAAACAATAGTAACGAAATGAAATTCATTTAGCAGTCAAAAAAAAAACAAAGCTAACGGCAATGAATGGCAAAGGAAACCATCTAAAAGATAATTGTAAATCATTTACCAAATGGAGGAATAAATACGCTGACATAATACATGTTACATTAATTGATTAGTGAATAACGAATGGATAAAAGAATAGTGACTTGAAAGTTTCCATTTTATGGTTATGTTCATTTGAAGCAATTTTCACTCCTTGCCGAAATATCATTTTTAAAGAGAGATCATCTCAGAACGTTTGATTTCTTTTCCAGGTATGAGCAGTCCGTTTTGACATTGATGTAGAACTGATCTAATTCCATTCTTCTAAATATAGTTAATCTCCTACAATTCAGTAATATAGCAGTGTTAGTTAAATGTACTTACGTAAGCTGAAGATAGCTGATAACCGTGAGTATAACTCCAGTGAGAGATAAGGTCATCCCTACTCGAGTGAGGAGTGTCAGAATTTTGTCATGCTCATCTGACGAACGAGTTTTATCCTGATTGAAAAACTGTAAACGTCATAATTATTTTATTTTTTATTAAAGGAAATGTACATTTTAATGAACATAAATGAATGCAATACTTTTCATGCCTCTCTGTAACTTTTCAGATCTATATGACATTATTTTGTAGTAAAAAATAATATCCACCTTCCTGTCATCAGCATCGTCGATGAAATTCATGAGTACAGCGAAGTGAGTGAGATGATTGCAAACGCATTCCGTATGGTGATCGGATATCATCTTTGTTTGACATCCTTTACTTGACCAGCTCCCAAAGCTTTAAAAAATAATTTGATAAGGAGGAAGGAGTCAAAGCAGCTTATTCGATTGGAACCCCTTCCTCCCTCCACCTGAAAAGACTTCAATTCACTCCACCAAATGCTGAAAAGTATTTCGGATACTTTTACATTCCGCTCAAATAGTTTTAGCCCCGATGAAAAACTGGAAGAATTCACGCCATTGATAAAATTTATGTCACAGTGGTGCTTACTTTTCTTCAGAGAATCTCCAGAATACACATATTCTTTTTTTACGATTCACCTAAAGGAAAAAAAATCGAGGCTCGGTGATGCATTACTAGTAGCTGACTCATAACTATAGAATATTAACGTAACCCTCCAGGTAAAATAGTAATTCTTAACATGAAGGTCCTTGGGACCACCCATTAACGAGATCTAACATCCATTTTGTGGTGACTTCAAGGTGACGAAATTTGAAAATTGGCGGGAAGCCTAATGGGATGTAATGCTGATTTACTAAGTCTTGGGCAGTCTTCAAATCGTTGGCCAGTCATTAAATCCCAGTTTGAATTAAGGCAAAAGATGACAACATAATCACCTATATGTGGGATGCATGAACTGTTGGTGTTTCCCTTTCATGAAACAAACAAGCAAACAAGCAACGCCAATTGAATTAAATAAAAAATAAAGAAATAACAGATAACGAAAGAGTAACTGACTCGTAAGGCGTCATAGCTATAGAATATTAACGTAACACTCAAGTAAAATAGTAATTCTTCATATGAAGGTCCCTGGGACCACCCATTAATGAAATCTAACATCCATTTTGTGGTGGCTTCAACGTGACGAAATTTGAAAATTGGTGGGAAGCCTAATGGGGTGCAATGCTGATTTACTAATCAAGCATCGGGAAGTCTTCAAATCGTTAGCCAGATCATTAAATCCCAGTTTGAATTAAGGCAAAAGATGACAACATAATCACCTATATGTGGGATGCATGAACTGTTGGTGTTCCCCTTTCATGAAACAAACAAACAAACAAGCAACGCCAATTAAATTAAATAGAAAATTAATAAATAAAAAATAACGAAAGAGTAGCGTATACACCTGCGCGTTCTTAAAAACCAATGTGATGTTTTCTGTTAGAACATTAGGCGGAGGGTCTATTACAGCGGACATAACTACACTGTCAAGTATCCTGAAATAAAGCAAATCGAATGATCAAAAAACAGTAAAATAATTTCTATTTGTTCTTCAGTTATCAAATAGATTATACATACTTTGTTTTGTTATCTCCCTCAGTGTCAGCTGAATAGTTTGAAAAAAGCTTAGCAAGATTGCTGTATTCGAGCCCAAGTACTGTGGAGTCTGTTAAAAAGGTAAATGAGAACTGCATTGATTTCGGCTTCCAAAAATGGAATTTTTTTGAAAAATGGCGGTGGCCTTTAAATGCTCCGGGCACAAATGCTATTACAGACTGCTAAATCATGACAAAGCGCAATATTCAATTATTTTTTAAAGCATAAAGTTTATTCGTAATGACGCCCAAAAAAAAAAAAGAAAGAAAGAAAGAGACTCGAGAAATTTAAAAACAGAAATCGATTTGGTCTAAGATGAAGGGGAAAGGGAAAAAGTAAACAAAAGCTCACTGTTGTAAAAGCACACTACGTGTATTGCATATTTGATAATGCACGTCGGAATGAAGCCATTTACACAGAAGAGTTGGCCAAAAAGTTATGGGCAATCGTCTGGTAAGAAACTGACTCAAAACAAAGAAGGCTTTTTACCTCGATCCAGATTAGCTGACGGAATCTTAATAAAGTTCCCGCGATTACTTCCATTGAACAGAAAGTCATCCCCCCTCTGTAGGACATTGCGTCTAACTCGAAAGTCTATATTGATAAAAAATTAAAAAAAAGCAAAATGGTACAGCTTCGACGTTTATTTTATTTTCACTCGTCTACAAAGTACAATTGCATATAGGTGATGAGCATAGGCAATGACCCGCATGACTAGAGAGTATTCAGTTGCATAACTTCCAACCAATGATTTTGCATGCAATTATTTCTCTAAAGAATTGCAAGCCATAGTTAATGCTTCTGATACAGCATGCGGAAAAAAAAATTGTGTTTCGATTAGCTAATGTAAACGATAGTGGTATTGGCTCTTAATGTACACGTAATGCTTGCCTGAACTCACACATGAAAAAGCTCTTTTCCAAAAAAATAAAGATGAAAGACTATTTTGCACTTACTCAGATCTTCATCGACATCAATAAGTTCGGGACTTGTAACGCCCAGCCGCTTTCTGGCAAAGCTTAATATTGAGCTTTCAAAACGGAACGAAGCAAAAACAGTATCCTCCACTTTTTTATCCTTTGATGACTTGTCTCTCCGTAGTGAATACTCGGACCATATACTTTTGATTGAAGTTCTAAACTGCTCTTTTGCATTCTTCATGAAAAGAGGTATAGTTAGCAGATTTCAAGAGTTTTAACAAGGCTATTCTTTTGCTAAACGATATTTCTGGTGAACTTGAGTATACATCGTGGCTTATAGCTCTTGTCGCATTTAAGACAAACAAAGTATGAGAGAAACGGCTGGTGAGCAACCATACAAATCCTCATTCAATCCATGAGGAACAAAACTAAGTAAGTTTGAAACCAGCCAATCAAGCCGCAAAAACAAAAACGCAAAACAAAACAAAAAACCAAAAAAACCAAAAAAAAAACGAATCAACTAATTAACTTATCACTAAGCGATCAATAAAGAGTCAACTAAAATACAAGCTAAAAAAAATAATGTTAGGTGAGATAAACATTGAAACTGCTGCTACACCATCATCTCCTGTACCTCGACTATGTTTTCGGGACCACTGATATCACTGTTAGTGCCTCCATTCTGTAGCAAAACAAAACAAAACAAAACAAAAAAAAAACTAATCAACCAATTAACTTATCACTAAACGCTCAATAAAAAGTAAACTAAAATAAAAGCTAGGTAAACATAACGTAAGGTGAGATACACATTCTGAACATTGTAAACATTGTAACAATGAACTTATTAACTCATCACCAACCGATCAATGAAAAGTAAACTAAACTAAAATACAAGCTAACAAACAGAATGTAAGTTGAGATAAACATTGAAACTGCTGCTGCACCATCATCTACCTGTAAGTCTTCGGTGTTTTCGGGACCACTGGCGTCACTGTTAGTGCCTCCATTCTGTAGCAAAACAAAACAAAACAACAACAACAACAACGACAAAAAAACAACCAATCAATAACTTATCACTAACCGATCAATAAAAAATAAACTAAAATACATGCTAGGTAAACGTAACGTAAGGTGAGATACACATTGTGAACATTGTAAAAATTGTGACAATGAACTAATTAACTCATCACTAACCGATCAATGAAAAGTAAACTGAACTAAAACACAAGCTAACAAACAGAATGTAAGGTGAGATAAACATTGAAACTGCTGCTACACCATTATCTACCTGTGAGTCTTCGGTGTTTTCGG
>NC_142670.1:3897500-3942500 GCF_964200805.1 Pocillopora damicornis
TTTCGAATTCCTGTCGAAAAGTTCTTTCAACAGAAATAAAATTTTCAAGACCATATTTTCCCTTTAAAGAGCTCTTAAGAGAGCTTTAAAGAGCTCCGTCGAAAAACAAAAAGCGCAATTGAAAGTACCACATGCAGCCAAAAGCCTCCTTAACACATCGAGTTTTTTAAAAGTTTACATATTTAAAGGTCACCATACTACTTTTAAACACTCACCAACCACTAGTGCAAGAAAAGCCATTCTCCAGACCAATTTAGCTAGAGTTTTCTTTCGAACTTTTAGATATGAATTCGGCATTTTTAGGATCACCGTCTCGTGAAACAATGACGAAGGTATTGGTGTGTGTGCAGTGACGTTGGGCAGACGTTAGACACAGAGATACGTTTGATCTTGAGCGATCAAGGAAATAGGCATAGACCAAACTAGGCGTGAGTTTCTAAACTCATTATTCCTTGAGTTTGGTGGCAATAAATTGACCAGCTGGGTCCTTATTTTCTTTTTAAATTCAGACAATATTAATACTAAGACATGACTAGAATTATATCTCAGATACGAAGTGTCACGGAAATCATTAGGAAGTGGCAGGTGGCTGTGAATTAAAAACTTCTCAAAGCGGACGTTTTTTTTAATGTTTTTTAATTTTTTTTTTATTATTATTGTGTTCGTTATGGAGGAACCGAAATTTTCCTCACCCTAATTAATTTTTTCCACTTTACTTCCCCCCTAACACAAACTAAATAGTTTTCAAACTTGCTTTGAAATAGCGGATGACAAGACATTGAATCGCAGTACCGCTTTTTCGCGGTATTTTTTTTCATTCTAATTCACCCATACGTTGGGCACACACTGACGTATTTGTGTAAATGATATGGCAACTGCGAGATGTGCAATGAATGATCATTAAGACAAAACAAAGAGTGTTCAACTCATTAGGTGTCTTTATTGAAAACTGGGCCGAATTTCCTAGTTTGCATGACGAACTAAAACGAGATTGAGAAAGCTTTATCTGTTTAAAGAGGAAATTTTCAAATGAATAATTAATCATGTCTACCAAGGGAAATTTTCGTGTTAAGCCTCCATCTCATCACAGTATTTTCCTTTTTTTGGCAACACAAATGAAGGACCAAAAAACTGTTTTTACTTCGACAATTTGAAACAAATACACCTTTAAGAATTTTAACTCCTCTGTTATTTAAATAGCATTTTACGAATACAGACTTTCTTGAGAGACTAAAAATTAGCTAAGCTGACAGCGGATAGCAATTGAAGGGTTTTAAACAAGGATTTTAAACATTACTCTATTGGTATCAAAGGAAAATATAACATTTCATTTTAATGCCGACAAAACGAGAATTATTAGTTCAAGGATACAGAGGAAAACGAGAAAACGAAAAATTAAGACGAACTCAAGGATGTGATAGTCATTGCTAATTCTTTTACTAGCGTCATCAAACGTCTGAAAGGCCTTCAATCATAAACCTACTGATGGAAAATTCTGTCATATTTCAGCATTGCACTAAGGCGCCTTGGCCTCATACTTCCAAAGAAAACTTCATAATTTCCACTTGAGGTGCGGCGCTTATCAAATTTACATAAAATAACGGTTAAATAAGTCATTTTGTACAAAAAATTGAAATACTACCCACTTCAATCATACGGAGAAGTGTTTCTGTCATCCTTGCGTGTAATTATTAAAGTAGATATATTCGAACCAAGCTTGAGGTGCATAAATATAGTCCTAAAAAGCCAAATATTCCTCTATTGGATGTATTACTATTATCGTTATCATTTTAATGAAAAAAAAAATATGTATATATATTTATATAAATGTGGGGGTAGAGTCTACCTTGGCATTAAGTGCTCAATACTGTGGTAGCAGAGCTAAGTATACATAAGTTAAAGAATTAAGAGGACGCATCGATTCTATGACTCTGAGTTTCGCGCCTAAGCGCTCGTCATACAGATCTTTCTCGTCATACTTGTTTTCAATAATCGATAGTTTCAGATATGGAAGATATTTATAAGCCTTATCAGCTCAGTAGTACGCGGTCAAACACAGTGTGATCTTGTTCTGGGGTTGTATGAATTTCATTTTGAGAGGGAGTTGGTGTTTTTAGGCTTTCTTTAACGTCAACCGTGTGGACATTCACAATACTTCCCACGAAATACCACGGAAGGAATAGAATGATACTTTCTACCGACCTAATTTAGTTTCTAACCGTCATTAATTTATTTATAGTGTATTGCACAGCATAATTTTTAAGTAGGTACCAATTTTTGTGAGTAAAGTTGAAACACAAATTAACCAACCACATACAAAAATGACTTTCACCGTCACGAATGACCTACGCGTTTGTTATCAACATTTCGAACGACATTGTTGCGAATAGGACCTCAGGTCCGAAATGCTTCGAACATCCCCGAAGTACAAGTTGGAGGAGGATGCTATCCCAAAAATCCCCGGCTATCACCTTAAGAGCATCGCCGTGAACAAGCAAAAAACGAGGTTCTATTAAGCAAACATTCGATTCACCTTACTCTCAGTTATCAGGGGACTCAAATTTGCCAATGAAATATATAAATTCTCCATAAACTTTCACTATGTTGCGGGAATATTTGTATTTTGTGTTTCAAAATGGATCTGCATGTGAATAAATATGGATCTGCAATGCCTTTTTGCCAGTTTTTTTCTTTCTGAATGCCCTTGGACAACTTCAAATAATAAGAAGCGAACGAAAAGAACTACCAAGACTTTTTCTCATTCCTCTAAAGCTTGCTTGAAGTAAAGTGACCATTACGCTTCAGTTCCTCATTAAGAGTTATGCCCCTACTTATTCAATTTCAGGATCTTCATAAAAAACACACAAGTCCTCTTTGGCTCTTACGAGCTAGTTTTATCCAAAGCTTGGGGGTAGAGGGCTGGAATTTTTGGTGGTAACATGGTTTTCAGGGAGACCAGTCGTCGTCGCCAACACCAACAGACTACTCCTATTGAGTACATGGGTTTTGAGCCCTGCGGGACTGTTCCGACATTTCACTCAATAACTTCGCTGTTTATCTCAGGATTTTTTTCTTTTTGATTCAGTGCATGGAATTCGCACTTTTCTGGCAAAAGGTCGACAAGTGCACCCTGGTTTAGGGGGTGGAGTACTTGTATTGAAGTTTTTCCCGTTCAGATAAGCCGTTTATGGTTGGTTTCTTGTGATATCTTTACGCAAAAGTAGGTGGATAAATGAATCGTAATTTGATGATCATAATTGGTGCAAACTTATCTTTCTCTGAGAATTGCTACAAGTTAGCACTGTTGTTGCTTTTGTTGGTATTTTAACAAGTAAAATTAAAACCACGAGAATAACAAACGTAAAGAGGGTTGATTGTTCATTTGTTAATAAAAAAGGCTTAAATCGAGATTATTTGAAATTTCTTTCTGTTATTCAACGAAAAGATTCGATCGAGGCATTACACGCTCCTCATTAAAATGTTATTAATCATGTATTTTTAAATGAGGAAGTAAATAAAGTCTTTTTTTTGACATGTGACAAATTGAGAAAGCTTTTTGAATGGATTAAGTTGCATTATCAAAATTCAAAGTCCGATGCTCAACTCTCAAGCTATCGTGCGTGTTTCAGGAGGAACGGACTTATCAGAGTGGAGACTCATAGAGTCAATGAAGAGATATTTCTCAACCGCCACTCCCGAGGGAAAAATTCTCAAACAACTACACAGGTAAAAGCGAGACTGCCAAGAGAAAAAACTATTCATAGTTTTTTGTTTGTTTGTTTGTTTTCTTTTTTTTTTAAACCCTTGTCTCTATTGAGAGTAATAATATCTTGATTACCATTGGTATGCATAACGTGTTTTCCTTTTGGTGAGGGCCGTACAATTTGTGGTGGCTTATGATAGTTTCATTACCCTGTAAACTGATGCCTTGGATGTAGAGCTTCTAAACACAACTATCTCCAATGCTCTTTTCTCCACAAGGAGGAAACCTTAAATACCGATTACTTGAGACGTTCTTTTATTACTTTTCGGATCGATACAAAGCTGTCAGAGCCTTCTGAAGCTGGTTATCCTTACCTAAAATTTTCTTAATTTAAGATATACACAGATTTAAGCTAAGGAACAACACTACGATGACGAATCAGATCTCAGAGATTCCAATGCCACTGTCATGGTTATTAGGAGGCTGGACATTCAATTCCTTAGCAGTATCACGCTGATTGTTTCATTTACTTGCGAAGCTCGCTTAACGCCTGTTACTTCATCTGCATTTGGGTTGACAGCGTTTATCCTTCTTTTGAAGCGAGATTTAATCTGCATGAATAAGTTGATATCAAAACGATCTCAAGAACTGTACAACTCTATGCGCTTCGCATACATACAACCATCGAGTTTAATTTCTTATTTCAAAGTGGAAGCCTTGCCAGGTAAAACTCTGAGCAAAAAACTAGAGTTTACAAAGAGACTTAAAACAACATTTGATAACATACCTCTGGATTTCTCACACAGTAAAGGAGGAATATTAAGAGGCCCTGTTAAATCGCAATTTCAGAATTCCCATTAACGCCTTTAGTAAATTCAAAGTGCTTTCATACAACCCCCCCCCCCCCTCCAACCCTAAACCTCTCAGTATTAAACTTACTGGGCAGCAAAAATGTCCAAACCTTTACTGCTATTAATCACAAGTTCTCTACTTTGTCTCTGTATTACACTAAGTTTACCAACTGGTAAACTTGTAAGGAAGGGGTAGTACAACTTGCTGTAGAATTTGCTTTTACGTTGGTATCGTATGAGCACGGATTTTATCCCTAAAAGCTGTATTTATTTTACCTGAGTAGAGTTGAAAATTGTGAAAATGTACACAAACGCTTTATGCAGGGGCAAAAGAAGACCAAATAGCCACGTGATCCCTAGCAAAGGAATCATCACCACACATGCCTTGACACCAAGCCTATAAAATCAGGAAAAAAAAAAGAAAATCAAGATAATTTGCTTTTACCATTGCTGTGAGTTGACATTAGTCGTATAAGGCAGCAAAGTATGAGGCTAATGACTTATATGAACCTACCACTGGCGCCGCTGAAATACTTACCTTGTTTGTTCGCTGACTTTGTCTTTTACATGCTGCATTATCGTCATTTCCTTGATAACTCGCACCAGTATCAATGTGTTTAACTGAAAAAAGTGATAAGAATGAAAAAAAAAAAACAAAAAACAAAATCTAAAAACAATCAAACTTTATAAAGGAAACAGGAGTTTGCACTTGAGCTAAGTGGTCCTATTTTCCTTAGCGGATGGTCGTCAAAATTTTAACCCTTCCCCTTCCCTAGCATTCCGCAAGACATTTTTGAGGTGTAAGGACCATTCGTCAGTAAATATTTATACAGCTGGAAGGAGATGGCTAAAATCATTATGAACGCAAAACGTTTCGTCCAACAAAACAACGCAATAACCCAGTAGAGACTCGAACCAGGACTTTCAACCTAAAAACCTTGCACAGTAACCGCTGACGGCATCTCCCAACGATAGGGTTCACCTCAAGCAAAATGTATCCTTCATATATTTCATGTTTTGTTGAAAACTATTGAACAGAGTCAAAGAGGTTAAAAAGAGCGGCGGGGAAAATGCTCACGATGCAAAGAGACCTGAAAGTAAAGCGTGAAAGATAAAAATGAAAAAAAAAATATTTAGGAATTTAACCTACCAACTCAATCAGCACAACGAATACAACAAATATCCAGATCATGCCGTTAGAGGATGACATCCAGCAGCTGAATAAAAATTAATTATGCGAAACTTTGATAATTTATCAATTAATTACTTTTTTGCCCATGCATGTACGCAGTACTTTCCATGTTTGATTACAACTGAAAACAACAAAGAAATAACAAAACAGCAAAAACAAACCAACCTTTAGACAAAAAAAAATTTAAAACAATGCAAACAAGCAAACAAAAAAAACAAAAAGAAAACAAAAAAAAAACAAAAAAAAGAACAAAAAAACAGGATTCGTGACAGAAATCGCTTGACAAAAAAATCATTTATTTCTTACAACTTCTCGCTGACATCGCTTTTAATCCCCGGCCCGGTTCCTGCTGCAATGCCCAGCGATATGGAAACGACGAGAGCGGGTAGACCTGTGGATTCGGAATTCAAAGGGACAACAGAGTCAAATGACGATGATGATGTCTAAGATGCTGATGGCAATCTTCATCTTTTACTTTTCAAAAGATTATCAAAGAGAGAATGGGTTTTTAATTAATAGTTACCCCATGAAAATCCATGTGAAACCTTCATCTTGTCGTTGATGTTGTAAACTTGTACAACAAACAGGTAGAGATAAACTCCCTCGATCAACATCCAGCAGAAAGCGGCCATTAGGAAATATTGAACAAAAGCTGCTACCGTAACACAGGCAGACTGCACAGGAATGAAAAATTTGAGCTAAGAGTCGGTTGAAAGTCATAAAAATTTACCGAAAGAGATTCTTGTCTTCTCGTTTGATATAATATCTCACCTTGTTCTCAACAGCACCACTTCCGGCTAGGAAGAAAAGTTGACCTGCGCCAAGTGAAGCGACTAGACTCACTCGAATCTGAGATAAGGGCCCCCTCATGTCTCTAATCAAAAGCAAATGACTGATTTTATTCTACATCAGTTCTATCCTCATTTTATACAAAGCCTGGTTATATTTTTATGATTCGACTCGCCTGCTTAAAGGAATCTTAGCTTACTCCTTCTTTCTCTTACTCATTCTTTTTCTCCTTCTCAGGCTTCCGCGTGTTAATGTCTATAAAACTGGCTATTGTTTTGTTTCTTATGTTCATTGACTGACTGCTTTTGACTGCTTTTCTAACTGTTTTCTGATGTAATTCTAGCTGGTCTGGACAAGGGTGTCTCCTGCTATCGAAGAACGAGTCTTACACCGAGTGTAGCTGCAATCATTTGACTCACTTTGCCGTTCTTATGCAGTTTGGCAGGGGAACTAGCGATAGCGGTTTAACTAAGGTAACAATATTTTTAAGCATTCATGCATTGATTTCAGAAGGCACTGTGCGATTATCGGAGGCGAAAGAAAGAGTGGAGGCCAAGTATATATTTAAAGCAATATATTTAATGAGCAGAGGAGCTCACTAGAGCAGGGCCTGAGGTCAACTGAACTGTTGCATAATCACATTAGGATATTTATAAGTCGAGCGCGGTTGGTAGGTAAGAGGGTTAAGGGCTAATCCCACATCCCCCTTTCTAGACATTTCGATACTGTAAGAATGTCTCTGTGCAAAGTCTTCTAATAGTGGAAAGCGAGTCTATTAAGTAATTTGATCATGAAACTAATAGCAAATGTTCATTCAGTCCTAATCAAAACCTAATCTCTTGGGCGGGTTGACCTTTCTTCCGGAACGAGTAGCGGTTCCAGGAACGGGAACTGGAATGGAAGACTTTTGGGCCGACATAAAAGCTTCGTTCTTCTCTGCCGGAATAGGTGGCTGATCCTTGGAAATTTCGGGAGGATCAGGTGGAGGGCTTTCCGTTGTGTACTTTGCTTCTTTAGGATTTGGATTGAGTTGACGTCTGTTTCTTCTAACAGTTGCGTTGCTGTCAGTGTCGAGGTAGTAGGAACGTGGCTGTGGTGTTTTGGATACTACTACCGCGTTCTCTTTGCGATCAGGGATGTAAACACGATCGCCTGGCGACAGATTACTGAGCTCTTTAACTGCATGTCGTCGGTTGTACTCTTTCATTTGCTCGGTCTTAATCTTGGCTTCCTTTTCACTCAATGTCGTTAACTCTGGCCATTGCGGTGTTAGTTTAGACGGAGTAGTTGGAAGGGTGGTGCGTAGTCGCCGTCCCATGCATAGTTCGGCTGGGCTGAATCCGTTTTCCAGTGGAGTAGCTCTGTAAGCGAGTAGTGCTTCATACGGATCGTCAGATTTTGTAAGGAGGTTTTTAGTTGTTTGCACCATGCGTTCAGCTTCTCCGTTGCTTTGTGGGTATTTTGGACTGCTTGTAATGTGTGTGAATCCCCATTTTTCTGCAAATTTGGCGAATTCCGCTGAGGAATACTGCGGTCCGTTATCGGAGATCACGGTTTCTGGAATTCCATGGCGCGCGAAGATCGCTTTTAGGTGATTGATTACTTCTTGAGAGGTGGCTTTTCGAAGTACGCCAATCTCGCAATACCGCGAGAAGTAATCTACCACGAGGACAAATTCCTGTCCTTTCCATTCGAATAGATCGGTTCCTACTTTTTGGAATGGACGCTCAGGTAACTGTGTAGGAATCATGGGCTCTGCACGATTAGTTTTCGTCTTGATACAAGTAGGGCATTCCCTGACAAGATCTTCTATCTGCTTGCTGAGATTCGGCCACCAGACACCACTTTTCGCTCTTTCACGGCATTTCTGGATGCCTTGATGACCTGTGTGTATCTTGTCTAATACATTGAGTCTTAACACTGAGGGAATTATGACTCTGTCGTCTTTCATTAGGATTCCCTGCTGAACTGTGATTTCTGCCCTGTACTGCCAGTACGGTTGGAGTGAACAATTCAAGTGATGTTTCTCTGGCCAGCCTTCACTGCAGAACAGCTTAAGCTTTGAACAGACTTCATCTTCGTCCTGATGAAGGCGTATTTCTTGCAAGCGGCGCTCTGTAGTTGGCAGGCATTCTACTATGTGTGAGACATAGAGGTTTAAATCTTCGTTAAGTTTCTTCTCGTCTTTCGTGAGACTTCGGTGAAGTGGTGCTCTTGATAAGGTATCAGCTGTGGTGAGGTCTTTTCCGGGTACATGGACTATTTGGTACGAGTAGCGCATAAGTCGCATCCGGAACCTTTGAATACGTGGTGGCATGTCCTGGAGACATTTTGATCCTAGTAACGGCACCAACGGTTTGTGATCCGTTTCGATAAGGAACTCTTTACCGAGGACAAAGTCGGCAAACTTTTCACAAGCCCAAGTAGTTGCGAGTGCTTCTTTCTCTATCTGAGCGTATCTTTGTTCAGTAGACGTCATAGAGCGCGAAGCGTAGGCGATTGGCTTCTTTGAGTCATCTTCTTGGACTTGTAAGAGGACTGCTCCTAATCCATACGACGACGCGTCTGCAGATATAATAGTTTCTTTATTGGAGCAGTAATGAGCGAGAACTGGCGCTTGAGTCATTTCGTTCTTCAAGCGAGTGAAAGATTCTTCTTGAGCTTGACTCCAGTGCCATTCGTTCTTGCTTGAAAGAAGATCGCGAAGAGGCATAGTCTTCTCAGACAGATTTTCGATGAACTTTTGTTGGTGGTTGATCATTCCCAGGAATCTCCGTAGTTCTGCAACATTTTGCGGTTTCTCCATCTTTTCAATAGCTGCAGTCTTGTCTGGATCGGGGCCTATTCCTTGAGCGCTGAGACTATGGCCCGCGAACTTCAATTGTTTCCTTGAAAATTCGCACTTCTCTGGGTTCAAGGTGATTCTTGCTCTGATCAATCTTGTTAAAACTGCGTCAAGTCGTTCATCATGTTGTTTTTGCGTCTTTCCATGCACGAGGATGTCATCCATAATGCATATGACTCCTTCTAAACCTTCCAGCTCGTTTAGCATTCTCTTTTGGAATCGTTCTGGTGCTGATTTCAAACCGAAGGGGAGTCGCTGAAAACAATATCTGCCAAAGGGAGTCAGAAATGTGGTCAGGAGTTGAGAGTTTTCTGCTAGCTTCTCTTGCCAAAAACCGGAATTTGCGTCAATTTTTGTGAACACTGTGGACTCTCCAATTTCACCTAGCAAGGCTTCAATCTTTGGAAGTGGATACGTTTCACGGCAAACGTTTTCATTGAGCTTTGTCAGATCCACACATATTCGGATTTTCCCGTTTGGTTTAGGTACTGTCACCATTCCAGCGCACCAATTTGTAGGCTTGTCAACCTTTCTGATTACTCCCAACTTCTCCATTCGGGCAAGCTCTTCTTTTACTTTGCTTTTCATTGGTAATGGAACACGTCGTGGGGTCATTATGGCAAACGGTTGAGCGTCTGACTTCAACTTGATTTCATATTCTCCCTCAAGTTCTCCCAGTCCATGGAACAGTTGAGGATATTTCGCTTTAATACTTTCTTCGTAGCTTTGACTTTGGATTTCATTGATTCGAGCCAATAGATTTAGCTTTTGAATCGCTGGCTGCCCCAGAAGAGGCTCTTTTAGGCCTTTAACAACGTAAATATCTTCGGTCACGCACTTTTCTCCCAGGGATAAAGTGTCACGAATTGTCCCTATTACACAGAGACCCTTGTGATCCGCTCCAAAGAGTCTTTTGGAGGTGTAATGTAGTTTTCCTAAGTTGCATTGGCGAAAGACTTCTTCAGGAATAACTGTGACGTCTGCGCCGGTATCAATCTTGAAATTTACTTCGGAGTTTCCTATCGATAGATTTGTACGCCATTTCTCCGATGTTTCGATTGTGTTGACGACTTCGTTGACGATCATTACAGAGATATCATCTTCTTCCGAATCATCATTAACTCTATGGACTTGTTTTGAGGATTTGCAGACCTTGGAATAATGACCCTTTTTGTTGCATGCATTGCAGGTAGCATCTTTGGCTGGGCAACGCTGAGGAGGGTGACCTGGCTGAGCTCCACATCTGTAACACGATGTTTTCTTTGCTTTCGAAGAAACTCCATAATGCTTGGGTTTTGGACTTCGACGTTTGTTTTCTGGAACTTTCCTGTCATGTATTGCCGATATGTCAGCGGCACTTGAGGGGTTTTGAAGAATTTGATCATGATGTTTCGTGATTTCGGTGGATTTAACTTCTTTAATTACCTGATCCAGAGTTAGGTTGTCATTTGCCATCAATCGACGCCTGAGATGAGAATCACGCAAACCAGCAATTATTTGAGTGTGCACCATTTGGTCACGAAGGTCCCCAAAAGAGCAGAGGTCGGCTCTTCACTGAAGATCTTCAATGAAGGTGAGGACAGATTCTTTGTCTTGCTGAAAGCGTCTTACGAACTGTGTTCTCTCGAAGACTAAAGCAACTTTTCCTTTAAAATGATCTTTGAATTTTTGTTTGACATTCGCGTACTGGATATCTTCACCTGACAGTTTGAAACTATCATAGATGTCGGCGGCATTATTTCCCATTACGTAAATAAGCGTATTGATGCGCACTTTATCTGACAGCTCATCACGTTCCGTAGCTGCTTCAAATAACTCGTAGCGCTTTATCCAGTGGTCCCAATCGTCTGTTTTGGGATCAAACTTAGCCGGAGGAGGAATATTGAAATTTGCTGCGGCCATTTTTACGCTTCCACTTTGTGGGTTATCCGTCTGTAGTGAAGCCGTTGAAGAACTCGGTTCCACTGGGTCTGTGGGTGGTGACGTGACTGGCGTGCTTGATTCCTCGAATATTTCTTCGTTTGGATCTTGAGCGTTTGAATTCATTCACGCGATGTGAAATGAGGTCGGAAACAACTTTCTTTTCCGCTACTTCTTGTTCCTGCTGTAGGATCCCACTTCTGATACCATGTGCGATTATCGGAGGCGAAAGAAAGAGTGGAGGCCAAGTATATATTTAAAGCAATATATTTAATGAGCAGAGGAGCTCACTAGAGCAGGGCCTGAGGTCAACTGAACTGTTGCATAATCACATTAGGATATTTATAAGTCGAGCGCGGTTGGTAGGTAAGAGGGTTAAGGGCTAATCCCACAGGCACTAAGACTAGATAGCATTGGTGTGGCACTTTTTCATAAATTTGCATTAATCCAGGTATATGATGTGTGGCACTCTTCCGTTACAAGTATTGAATCACTGTTTTTATATTCATTTCTAAGACGGACGAAAAAGCGCTGGAAATTCTCACATATGTGGGCTTGTCTTTTTCTCTGGTTGGAATCACTTTAACAATCATCAGTTATGCTGTTCTTACGTAAGTACATGACATAGTTACACGCAAGCATTCCAAAGCAAGCCGAGAATATAGACTCAACAAGAAATGATATCAGTTTAATGAACACACAATGTGAGGTACCAGTGCATAAAAGCAAAGTCCTTAAGCAAATTTATTATTTGAAGTGAACGATGTCATCAACTCATTCAAAGCTGTTTACCTGTTTTCAGAAGTATTCCAAAACACGCAACTTCCATCCGGCGCGTCCTGAAACCGTAAAGTACTGTTAGTATTACGTAGTGCAGCGACTTGGTGGCTAATGTGGAGTTGGGAGTGCTCTCACCGGCTTTTTTAAAACCCTTTCCCCACCCACCCCCCCCCCAACACTAATAATGATGTTAATAGTAACGATAATAATAATAATAATAATAATAATAAAAAGAATAGCGATGATGACGATGATAACATTGATAATAATGATAGTAATAATAAGGAAAAAAGACAAATCTAATCAAATCAAAACAAAAACAAAACAAAACAAAACAAAAAAACGGAATAACAAAAGTAAAGCATAACCAAACAAACGAAATCAACAGCATACACGATAACAAGCAACAACAACAGCAACAAACAACAGTAACAAAATATGTAGCGAGACAAAAATGGATCAAAGGGATGGAAAAGGAAGTATAAATTTCGGCTTGAATTTTCCAGAAATATCAGCGCTGTGCAAATTTCTTTATAGTGTTACGAATTCAGATGGAGCTCTCTCTTGATTAATTGTATCTTACCGCTAGGTTTTTAAATTTCAGTGTAACATTCTTTCTGAAAGTGTTGTTCCTCGGCCATATCGTTGCAGACAAGATATTACTGTTGAATAACCAAAAGACAAATAAACAAGAAAAAAAAATTAAAAAAAAATTAATAAAAGAAAACCAATCAAACAAACAAACGGACCGACAAAGGATAAAAAGAGAAAATAATAAAAAAGATAGCAAAAGAGAATCAAGACGAAAGAAACAAAAACAAAGGGGAAATTCAAACTGAGGTCGAAGATGTTTCTTTTTTGTTATTAACATTTCCCTTCGTGGGTTATCAGCAAACCAAAATAGATTAATTTGAAATATAAGATACGAAATGCAATACTAGGTTTTAGCAAACCTGAATCTAATGAGAGGAGTAGAGTCGGTCTGGTTTTTCAGGAATACTTCATGGAGATCTTTGTAAATGACACAAAGTACAACTGATCCTAAGATGAAAATAATAGAAACAATTGTATTACTACGAGAGTTTTTAGAAAATAGTACAAGTTATCACGGTTTAAAACCTTGCGCGTTTATTGGCATGTTTCATTGGTATGCCCAGCCTTGTTATAAGAGTAAAACATTTCGACCAAAGGAGAAATGAACTGAAAATGAAATAAAAGAAAACCAAAACAACCAGCTTAAGATATCAGCCATTCACCTTCAGTGTCTTTAGTATTTGAAACCCAGTCCCCCTTTTAACCAAGAACAAAGATAATCGCTAAAATAATTTGAATAATACGAGAAAAATATATAATTTTCTATGCTAAAAAAAAGTGAAAAAGATAGTTGTCAAACCGTTATCGAAGCCTGTAACAGGAAGGCTGACGTAGTTTTCTCCTTTATCATCCTCAAGTTGTACTCCAGTCTCATTTTCGTGGAAAATCTTCCTGACCAAAATATCTAATTGCAAAACAGCGACTTATTTTACGTGAGGGCCAAAATAAACAAGTTATCGTCCTCAAAAGTTTTAGAACTTAAAGACTGAAGAACCATCACTTAGAAGTAGTAAATGCAAGTAGTTTGCAGGGATCATCAGTCGAAGGAGCGTTCTCCATTCAATTGTCAGATAAAGTGCTGGTGATCATTTTTAAATCCATAAACATATCACTGGAATGAATTCGAATGGTTTCTTATTTTTATATTCTTAATTTATTTATTCATTTTTCCCCTGTTTATGACTTCATATGTATGACGATATTGAAGAACATATATAAAATAGAACGAATTCTTGGAAATGGAGACAACTGATGAGCCATAGGAATTCGCTGTTATAAACTGCCTTAAAAGAGGTCCAACACGTTTCAGGTGTCGCGAAAATGATTCGATGGAGGGTTGCTATAGACAAAGCTTATACCAAAAACGTCGAATAAGTAGTAGCGTTAGCAAACGTTTCTAAAATCTGCCACGAATGATGCATGTATTCATCCTGAACTCTGAATTAGAAATCAAGAGCTGACTTCCAAATCATTTTTTAAGATCCACTTACCTGCATGTTCACTACTGATGTTCATCTTAGGTACGGTTTGATTTAGGTGATTTTGAGCATAATTCCCAATGAACTCCTCCAAATCAGTGACAGTGAGGAAAGTGCGTTCCATCTTTTCTTGATTTACATCATTTCCAGAAGAGCCAATCAATTCCTTTAGGATGGTGTCAACATGTTTCTTGATTGAAAACTGAGAAGGCGAAAAAAAGTCTCAATAAGGTAATAGTCGTTGGTTTAGATATGTCCTTCAGTAGCCTAACTGTTAAAGGAATTGATAAACTCTGGGCGACACAGTCTGTGGAAAAGCTTTCTTTAACCAAGGCACCAGCAGTAAACTTAAGAGGTGTTTTAATTTTCTGACGTCGAAGTCTTCTATTTACACGTTATTGCCATGGTTTCTAAGCAAAGTATTACGAACATAATAATATACACAGAAAAATTACTCAGTTCTGATTGGTTAAGATAAATGCAGTTTTCAGGTAATTCAGTGCAGAAGAGAGTTAATTCAGCGCAGAAGAGGGTTAATTCAGTGCAAAGAAAGAAACAAATCAGACATTCTGATTGGTCAATAGTCAAAGAAACTCACAGACAGCCAATCAAATGCGAGCCATGGATGGCACAACAAAATTTGAAAATTTGAAAATTTGCGAGCGAAACAATGGCCGGCGTGTTAAGTAGGTTTTCTTTCGCCACCGCAGCTGAAAAACAGCTTAAACAACAAAAACACTATAAAAAGCACTGCTCTTTGGTTGTCAGTTTGGAAAAAGTGGTGTTTAGAGAAGGGAATTGCCAAGGAAATCGAAAATTACGAGCCGAATACTTTGCTCGAGCGATCCAACGCCGAAATTAAAAACAGTCATAGTTAAACCTCGGAAACGATGATTCCATTTCATCGAAAGTGATTCGGACACAGACTGAACTATTCCTTGAACTGTTTAGTCGGAATTTCTTGCACCTTAAAGATGTGAAGATATCATTGCCTATCATTGTTTTGATCCTACGCGGTTGTTTTGACCGAAGGCACGGTTTGAATAAATTAATTTTTGCACTTGATGCGCGCGCTTTGCTTATATTTAATTATGATAAGCCATCTCGTATTTTTCCATGTATATAATTAACACGTAATCACATGATTTTTCTCGTGCAATTTGGAATAAACAAGCACTTGTTAATTTTTTCAAAGACCACAAATTTTGTTTGTCTTTAAAAGAATTTATTCTTGCTTATTTATTCCAAATTGCACTCGAAATCATGTGATTACCTATACTAATGCATTAAGAATGGAATAACCGATTACAAGATTATAAATAGGAATTATGAATAACATAGGAAATACTAGAAAACGTACTCGCCACGACATTAATTTCTACTAGAGGTCACTCCTCTTATTTGCTTGAAAGTCGAACTTGTATTGATAGCTGCGCCGACTGGGGCTAAGAGTGGGATTGGTTTCTACACTCTCTAAAGGGTGAAATTAAAGTAACAACAACAACAGGCACTAAAAATGTTACAAGAAAATCAAATACACGTACTTCGCTTGATGGTGTTATCGTAATGGCGGGAAAATTCGGTTTCTTCGCCCAGCACTATTTCACTTTGATTCTGCCCAAATACGACGAGTTTGTTGTATTTGTCAATATAATAGAAATCTGCTTGCAAGGTTTTTTCCTACACCTCCACATTCTAACACAGTCTTTTTTCCAAGGAGGCAACTGACTGAAACAGGAGGTCAGCTGCTCACACCAAGAGTGACAACAGGTTTCGTCAATAGATGCAGGTGTTTCATTGCCAAATTTCATCCTATGCCAGTGCTGAGACATTTCTCTAACATATTGCTGACAGTCTGAACCGTTCAGCTCTGAGGGTCCGAGTGTTTCATTAGGGCGGGAGCAATGCCCATCTGCGTTAGATACAAAAACATTAAATGGAGACATTTTTAAATGTCAATGCTGTTCCTCGTTCGTTCACATACTTTTTATATTTTTGTTAAATTAGTATTCTTCCGTAAGTAAATTTACTTGATTGAACTTTCTTTTCACTTGATTTTTTTCCCTTTTACTACTCGAATTCCACCCCAGCTAGAGATAACTAGGGTTTTCAGAACCCTCGGCTTTTTCTGAATTTTCTCTGAATTGTTTAAGATGGGCCCGCTTTTTAGTTTGATGCCACTTTTTAAAGTTTATAGACCGAAACCTCCCTTTGTTTACTTGTCCCCCCTATTTTGTAGGAATAATTACCGGCAATGACAAATCAGTGATCTTTTGGACTAGGTCGCATTTTATGATTTATCTGGCAAGATATAATATAGTGTATAACCTCTGACGACAGAGGATAACAAGTTGAACAATGTTGAACCTTAATGATAATTTTCTAATTTTCTTTCTTTTTTTTTTTAGCAAAACAATACATACCTCTTGTTGAAGTTGGCACAGTCATAGCACCTGAAATAAAGACAAAACCAAAAGAAATGATTGAGGGGTGGAGACGGGAGGGGGTAAGGGGAATCAATAGAAAAACAAGTACTTAGATAATAAGATACCTTATGGGGACGTGAGACTACCTAGTCAACCACATAGGGGCAACTGCTGATAAAATCGTTCGCATTTCACTCAACGCCTTGCAAGTGTCGTGCTTTACCAGTCGTAGAGGAAGGATTTGTAGAGGGAGAAGCGTTACGCACCCTAAAAACAAATCTGACACCCTTCTCTTGTGGTGAAAACGTACAGAGTTTCAAAATATGCTTAAAGAAGGGAATGGAAGATATTTGACGCCAATGTGGAGAAAATGACACCTTATTAAAAACAAACGCACTTAATCACATCGGAAAGGAAAGTCATTAAATATATCCTGGTCAGAGCTACCCTGAGGGCAGAAATTTAAAATCGCTTGCGAATGGCAGTAGTCCTGGAGTCCCATCAATACTTTTTTGACTCGTCATTTGCTTCTTGTGACCCGCACCTCGCGCGGAGTTTGCCGACGCTTTGATGCAATAAAATCTCTACAAATTGGCTCTTAGTTGAACCTTTTTGCCGAGAGTTCCCACCATTCCACAGGTAGAAGGTGGCCTTTGAAGTAAAATCCATTTCGTTCTCTCCGTGGCTTTAAGGCTTTCAAGTGAAGGAACGCGAGAAGCCATCGACGGTTCCAGATACAAGAAGTTTCCTTGAGGAAATTGCGAGAAACTAAAACATGTGTCTAGAATAAACAACTCATAATTTCAGAAGACTACCACAACCATCGAAGACCTTAATATATCTAAATCTCTCTGATGCGGTTGGATGATAGACCACAATAAAAATTTCACGAGTTTAGATAGCATAGATAATAGCGGAATAAGTGCGCAATGTTTGTGGTCGAAGGATCCTTTAAAACGAACATGAAGTGAGAGATTAACTAGTGAAAGGAATTGTGCCGAGTTTGAATCCTCATGTCAAAATACAAAAAAATTGGACATGTTTAAATTTTTTAATTATTATTATTATTATTATTATTTATTTTTTGTATAATAAACAAAGCATCTATAGCAGGGGACACAAGGTGGAATTTTCAGAGATTGCCTTTGGCTAGATAACTAAAAGAAATGTAAACAGTATTTTCGTAAGCTTTACCCAGTGAAGATGAGACCCTGAAGAGGCCTCTATAACTCATAGGGCCCTGAGATGCGTATTTTTCCGTCAGAATTCAGTGTTCCTGTTATGTAAACTATACCGGGACATCAGTAAAGCTTTCTTGAGAGTCTAATTGCCCAGAAAAAAAATAAAAAAACCTAGTACAATTCCCGTAACTTATTACTATAATGACTCATATATTTGAAACATTTCAGATCGATTTCTGTTTTCTGGTCTAATTATTGCTTGAAAGGCTTCCGTCGTAAGAGAGCGCTTAAATCAATAGAACGGTCTAGAAAGTACATCTGCTTAAATAGAGAAAGCCGTTCCATTGTCACCTCGCTCTAACGAACGACTACGTTTACTGCAAGAAAGGAAATGAATATAAGACGGTCGTTCTCAAAGTCCGCGTGGAAAAGAAAAATAAGCCAGAGTAAATCAAAAACGTTTTGGCAAGAATTTTAAGAAAGGGGGTATCTCTTGTGTTCCGGTTTCGCCACCTAAATTACATCGTGTTTGTCTTTCGTTTTAGCTATAGCTATGATATGACAAAGGGAACCATCTGCAGAAATAAAAAAAAAGCTATCGGCTTTCAAAATTGTTTTCATCTCCTCCTTTTTCTTTTTTCGTACCAGACTTCACGTCGATCAATTGCATCAAAAAATTTGGGAAACATATTGTGATGGTATCAGGAAGAAAACATAACAGGAAGCTAGTTAAACTGCTTGACTACAGCGAATTGGTTTCATATAAGTACTTACCAAAAATGATTAAGATTCCATGCAAAAGCATTTCGTCGAAAAGTTTCGTCCAGAAGAGGGGGTTCTTCTTTAACATTCAAGGATCCAAATTATCGATGAGAATATTGAGAGCGGCGAATTTGCCTCGCGAAGAGCACTTATTCAGACTGCTTCACTTAGGGCCCTACACAGCGATGTTAAAATGATTTGGTGAAAATCTCACTTAGTGCAGAGTGAGACTATAAACGATTTGAGTGCGAACCCTTTCCCCTCATGGCCTAAAAGGAATTAGCTTTTCAGCTCGTAGATTCATAATAACATCTCTACTGTCACATTGTCATAATTACAGACAAAAACAGGTGGATGATTATGATTATGGATAGACTAATATCGCCCCGTACACTAATAATGAAATAGTTATAAAAAGATATGGTTTTCCATAATATGACATTTAATTTAGATTCAGTGTTATTTTCAGTTTTCTCATGCAAATCAAACTGGAATTTGTTCTTGTGACTATCGGGTATCCGGCTATTAATCAAACAGAATACAATACAGACGCGGTGAAGAAAAGATACCTAATATTCTAATTCTACCATTCTGTGTTTTGTTTTCAGTTGAAAGCTAACAGGGTCTTTATGTCAATGACCTGTGGCAGTATAATTGAAATGGTAATTAAACTGCCAAATGCTTGTCACGCAAACACATAATGTTTTTTTGGAAGAATAATTTACTTGCCGTTATCAGCTTATGTTCAGCGGAGGCAACATATGTAGTAAAGTAGATAATTGGTATTACTTTGTCAGTCTCTCGAGTGGAAAAGCATTGGGTTCTTTGAATGCCTCTCGTCCAAATTTCTTTAGTTTTTGTTTTATTAAAAGGTGATAACAAGCGACAGACAGTCCAAAATGCACGAAAAAAAAGGAAAAAAAAAAGAAAAAAAAAGGGGTTGGAGCTAAACTGCTTTAGGCAGCCAGGCTACGCCAAGTCCTTAGATGGCCCAGACATGCGTAAGCCACGGGAAGTCTTAACACTCTGTCCTTTATCCTATCCCTGTAATGCTTTGCAGAGCGAAGGCAGTACAGTAACCCCTAAGGCGATGTTAAGAGACTATATCGACCAAATTACAAAGCCTCAACTTTGCTTGGTTTTTTAAGGGGGGGGGGGGGTGCCAAAAGTGTTTTCTTTTCTTTTTTCTTTTTACACAGACCTACGCTGTAAAGAGACATGCTAAGATTAATATGGTCTCAATCTCCACGGAGAGCTTTAATTACAAGCTTTAAATGTTGGCCGTTTCCATCTTTTTAAAAGCAGATGCAAATGTCATACCATGGATTCATCAATTAAATTAACTTTCTAAGAACATGAAATGCTTTACGTTTGGTAATCATGAGTTAGCAGAAATTAATTCAAAATGCATATGCATCTACAAATAGCAGATCAAAACCTCAACGTTCAATAGTTTCTTGTATAGAAACCGGGCTCTGGTCTCAAATCACAGACAATGCACTAACAAACCAACTTAAGGTTTAGTATTAGCAGCTGAAAAAACTTGAAACAAATTAGGACTCTCGTCACTAGAGAGAGCGACTTATTTACTTCCCTGACTATCGTTTTGTTTTGTTTTGGTTTTTTTTTTTTTTTTCGTGGCCTTTATGTAAGAGTTCTATTCTGATATTATATTGAATAATTAGCTGACGGATTCCTTACTTGCAATATCTTGCTTGTATATACCGCACTACGAAGTTATAGTTGTTATGTACAATGTAACATATCGGCAACTACATAGAGGTTTTCTTCGAGACTCTTTTAGTTTTTTCGCTGTCACTCAGTGGGTGAACCTTTATTTTTCTCGGCGCAGCAATGGCTGTGGAATCCTCATTTACTTCTGAGGGCATTACGGATGTTCGTTTAGTGCTAGTTCCAACATCCATTGCTGGAAAGATGACCTGAATCCTTCTTCTCAAACGAGCTCTTACCTGTAAATTGCAAGTTAAATTAGCCACATTTTTGCATTCAAGGAGTTTGTAAGTCGTACTCTTTTTTCCTTGACTTTATGATGTACAGGCTTTCAACAACAGCCAATTCCCACAAGTCACAACTAAATTAGACGTCATTCAGCCACCTGGAGTTAATCTGCACGTGTATCGACATAAAATGTAAAAAATGTCGTATAATTTCTTTTTATTTTCTCTCTCTAGGAAATATAATCAACATGAAATTTATATTCTGACTCTTGATCTGGAATCCATGTCCTTTCTTCTTTCTTCCCCCACCCTCATCCTCAGCCACGAAAATTTGTTTAACAGCGGAGCTCCTGCGCACTTGTGGAGCTCCATACCCTAGAGAACATGTGAGTACAATGATAATTTTAGTCCTATAGTTCTTGCGTTTGTCCTGTTGCTTTTGCTTTCCAGTTAGTCTGTTTCTATGCACGAGCCCTTTGAACTAGGGCTTAAATTCTTTGAAATGACATTTAAATTAAATAGAACTTCCTAGTCTCCACTGTAATTTCAAAAACCGATGTAAGACCGGACCTTGTGATGCAATTTTAAGCGATGAATCACTGACCTCGCTGTTCCTCACGCAGTGAAGAAGAAAGATCACGAAACCCTGTTGAATTAATGGGATGTGAGAAGTTTTTTTTTTTTAAATCATGACGATGATGATTTGATTATGATTTTCACGAGATTTACACAGTTTTTAAACCATTGAGTTGGCAGAGTAATGAGTTCAACATAACACCATCCCAAGGTTCCCGGGACTGTGCATCTGACAGAATATAACGTCTTTTGATCTCCACAGACATTTATCTACATCTCACCTGTGAAGAGTTGAGAATCGTGAAGATGTAGGCGAAAGCTTTGTGTAAGGGTGCCAATAACCCAAATAACCACGAGATTCCCAGCAGAGGAATCATAACTATGCATGCCTTCACACCAAGTCTGGATAAAACAAAACAAATAAAAAACAACAACAATAACAAAAAAAGAGCAAAATAAGGGACTTTTGATGATGTGATTTTTGATGAAAAAGCTCTATTAGGTAGAAATTCTATCAGGATGGTTTCTCATTGTTCCTTTTCGGACTTCGGACTCTTCCTCGGTAGATTTTTGAAAAGGTTGGATCCCAGATTGTTGTTTTCTAGAGAAGGAGCTGATTCCAAGACCCAACATTCCGGAAGCCGGATTTCCTTCTATGGAGAAGACCATACCTTATTTGTTCGCTACGTTTGTCCTTCTCTTGTTGCATAGTCACCATCTCCTTGATAACCCGCCCGAGGATCAGAATGTTAAACTTAAAGAAGAAAATAGACCCATGTGAACCCCTTGAAAGTTTTTCTTGGTTTCGATAATGATTATCCTGGTTATTTTCACTTACAAATTCAATCAGCACGACAAATACTATAAATATCCAGATCAGACCATTGGCAGAAGACATCCAGCAGCTTTAATAAAAACACAAAACAAAACAAAAACAGGTTAAGCTATAAATAGATGATGTGATTGTAAATGATTACTTGAAATACCAATATGGACTTTCCACACATTGAATGCCTTTTCTACAGAATATAGACTGATGGAATCCATAATTACAACCTAAACAATCCGATTCAAAACCGATCTTAAGGCTCAGAACTTTTGTCTTCCATCTTAAAACACAATAACAATAAGCCGGTACATAAAAAAAAAAAACGAAAAAGGATCATTTTTTTTAATTATACGTGCATTTTTTTCAGCTGTAACAAGTTCGTTGTTCGTTTTCTAAAATACTTGCGTTACATCAGTTCCTGGAAACTTGAGTGCGATGACATTAGATCAGTACAATGAAACTCTCCTAACTATTTATTAGCCAAAAAACTTCCGATCCCATCTTTTCCAGCTGCAATACTCAGTGATATGGCAACGACGAGCGCGGGAAGGCCTACAGAATTGAAACAAAAATCAGATTTGAAACTTATTCTCACCTGTCAAGGGCATAATTTACCTTTCCACATTAGATATTTACCTTTTGAACCCCCTAGTCAGAGCTATATAGGAATGTACTGCGCAATATAAGTGATAGAGTATGTTCCTTGCAGCGTATTCTTGAATTCGAAGGAACTGTTTCTAAAATTAGTTGGACTTCTGGGACATAGGTTACTAGATCAACATAAAAGTATGGTAATAAAAGTGTTTAAATATTTTAATAGCCATAGAGTACCTTACCCCATGAAATTCCATGGCACATTCTTAACTTGTTGCCAACGTTGTAGACCTTTACAGTAAACAGGTAGAGGTAGATTCCCTCGACCAGCATCCAGCAGAAGGCGGCCATCAAAAAGTACTGCATAAGGGCCGCCACTGTAACGCAACTTCCCTGGAGAAAATAGAAAACGAAAACGGATTTTGCAATCTGCCTGAATGATATATACAATGACACATGATTGATTTGCTTCGTAAATATTGATAATGCTGTCGTCCTGACTCTTTTTGGAGACTGACCGATCGAAAATAAAGATTTAGAGGAAGCGCAGCTCATAATAAACCCCGTTTTTAACTGAAATACAAGAAAACTAATTTTCGACAAAAGTAAAAATGTAAAAAAATGAAAAAAAAACCGAAATATTTAAAACTGCCCAGTTTTGGACTGTAAAAACTTCAATTTCCACGGAATTCTTGCCTTGTTCCCAGTCGCTCTAATCCCAGCAAGAAACATGATTTGTCCTGCTCCAAGAGAAGCGACGAGACTCACTCGAATCTGGGATAAAGGTCGTCTCATGTCTCTGGCACGCAAAGAAAAACGAGAAAAAAAATAGACCAGAGAAGAATAGAAAAAAAACATTAAAAAGAAATAAAAGAGACATTCGTTATTTACGATGTAGGTGATTGTTTTTTCCCTTTATTTTATGAATATAACTCTTTCTTTCTTTTTAAGAAGTTAGGGCTAGGATATTGTTAGTGATACGGGTTCCCCCCCCCCTTTTTTTTTTTCGTATCATTATTTTTTTTTTCGAGGAATACAGTAGATGGCTCCAGGTCTTCTCGTCATCGTGAAACTCAAAGAAATGAGGAAACAAGGAGCAAAGGACGGTTAGTACGGTCTGAGTATCACTCGTGTCTGTCCTTTGACAGAACCCAGCATACTTGGAAACATTTTTGCGATCAATTGTCCACTTTTTTGAATAACACAAATTTCTAATTTCTAACTACTTAACTCACGTGAGAGTAACATAGCTGATTATCGTCAATGAGATCCCAATTACAGAGAGGGTCAGCCCGATGTATGTGAGAATTTCCAAGTTCTTTTCATCATTCTTTATGGGTGAAAATATAAATGAAAACAATACTTTAAAAGACTTACAAATCTTAATACATCGACTTAACCAAGTTTTATTCTACCTTAAGAACTAAAATGTTAAATCAATAGGTATCTGTTTGAATGTACCAGCAAATACTATCGTACAGGGGAGTTGCAGGCGTTGTGGTGACACTTACCGCCGATATATCGGCAGTCTCTGTTCCAGAAGATGCGTCCAGAAGAACAGCAAAATGAGTGAAATGATTGCAGGTGCACTCTGTTTGGTACGCATCAGTAGATTTGACATAGCACCCTTCTCCTGACCAGCCAATGGAACGGAAACGTAAGATAGATAATTTATCGATCTAATGAGATTTTAGTGCACAAGACATGCGAACGGAACCCCATATCTTTTAATGAATGTAACTTATCAAAGTGTGAAAATCCGTTTGTTAGACGATGATTCCTGTGAGAACTTGCATGTATTCACTAGTTCTCAAAATTTTGCTCTTCACGCATGGAGAGCTTTACGTGAAAAAAATTTGAACAAATGGCAACACAATTTAGCTAACTGGATAATTTTCGCGACTTGACTTAATTTAGATATAAGTGTCCGCATCAACCTGAGACGACGCCGGTAAGCATGAATCGTACATTATTCCCACTTAATTAGCCCAACGCTAGCCTCATGATAAGAGTTGAGTAGAAAAAAAGAAAAAAAAAACGAAAAAAAAAGAGGGACATTCGAATGATATTTACCTATCATCCAACATGTTCCAGAACATACACTTTTTGTTGTTATTTGAATTCTAAAATAATGAAACAATAATAAATTAAACAATGAAACACAATTTGCACCATAAATCGAAATCTAGCGAAATTAGAATTCGTAAACAATACATCCATACTGAAAATAGGCGAATTTCATTTCAGATTGCTCAACCAGAAATGACAGGGTATAACAAAATCGGCAGGAAAGAACAGCGTAAGTCTCGTTACCTTAATGTTTTTGAACGTCAAAGTTATATTTTCCTGAAGTTTCTTGGGTGGAGGAGTTATTGTGGCAGCCATAATAATGGAGGTGACTTCCCTATTTCAGAGCGATGAAAGTAAGAATCACTAAACTTCAAATGCACCGTTTCAAGTATACAGAAGAGAAATAGATATAAATTGTCTAACGTAAAAAACTCTTCAGTTTCTAGTCTGAGGAAAATTTATCAGTCTTTGTGCATACAAAGATGGAAAATAAACGTATAGTTATAATTGCCGGGTGACCTGGAATTGTTCAGAGTACTGTTCTCTGTCTGGTTAGTGATGAATAATTGATGGAGGTCTTTGTATATCATTCCAAGTACTAATGAACCTGAGAAAACGATAAAGGTGAAACGATTTCGTGAATTTCGCTATATCGACTAACAAAATTAAAATGAAAACATAGCTAAATGCATCAATAAGTAAATAATATTGGAACACGAGATATTGAAATAAACTTTTTTAACCATTGTCCAAGTTTCCCGATGGAATGCTGAGGGAATTTTCCCCGTTAGGTTCTTCCAGACGAAAGTGGTGGCTTTCATTTTGGTAGAAAGTTTTCCTGACCAGAACATCTAACGGAAAGGTGTAAAAATGATATCAATAATAACAATTAGTAATATCAACAATAAAAATGATCAGTTTGACTCGATAGGGGAAAAAGGTTACCTAAGCCTTTTAAAGGGAAAAAAAATTATCAGGTTTTAATTGAAACAGATAGAACAGTAAGAACTAGTTTATTGCATGCTTAGTATAATTATGTTGTCCTTAAATGTTATTGCGAGGCTATTTCATGTAATGAACATCTCTTCATGGCCAGCCCTTGAATCGGAACGACAATGACGTTCAACATACTTATTATATTAAGAAAATGCCTTACCTGCATAGATGCTGCTCATATTGAATTCGCTTGTTGTGTGATTGAATTTGAGTTGTGCAGTTTCCAGCAAGGATGTTTCTAACGCGGTCAATTCAAAAAACATTTCCTCTATCTTTTCCTTCTTATCTTCACTTTTGTTGCGTTTCTCATCGGAATAATACTCAGTAACGGACTTCAAAGAGCTGAGCAAGTACTATCAGTAAAATGGTTTAATTTTAAAAAGGGCAACGGACTTCAAAGAGCTGAGCAAATCCTCAAAAAAACGGTAAAATGGTTTAATTTTAAAAAGGGAACGATAAACCTTATCACACTAAAGTTTGCATCTAGTTTAAGTTTCGTGTTGAAAAACAAAACAAAACAAAACGGAATTGTGAAAAATATAGCCAAACTGGCATAACTGTTAATATTCATACAAATCAAGCCGGTGCCAGAGCGAAAGCGATCATGCTGAGGTCTATCGCGGCAGTCTCCGCTCATCGCAGTGAAGCAAGCATCAGAAATTACATAGGCCGCCGAAATTATTCCAGGTTGTGATCTATTGCAGAACTTTGATATTTTATGAATTTGCATGGTTTTACATTTATTAAACCGTGTCCAACCAATCAGATTGTTTGAACCTTTCTGACAAGGATTCTGATTGGCTTATTGTAGCAAGTGTATTGGAGGGATGAGGAAGGGGGGAGGGGTGAGAGGGGGATAGGAGATCACTTCTCGTGCCTTACTGCTTCCTGCATGCGTTACAACAGAAAAGAGCAAACTCAAGGCTTCTCCATTTGTAAATAGATCCCATGATGTTTTTTATCATCCATCATATCTATTACGGTCTGCGTGTGCGTTAATATCAACATTCGCATTGCTTCCGTGTTATAAACACAGCAGCGTCCTTTTCATGTCAATTGTGGGGATGCAGACAGTTCTGCGTAAAGGAGTTTCACGATGAAAAGTGACGTAATCTATGCAGGCATATCAAGAAGCGAGAATTAACTTCCTACCCAAAAAATTAAAAGCGATATATATGTTTTTTCAAAAACATAAATAAAGTACCTCTTTGCGTAAGTTTTCCCCTTCTTGCAGATCACCTATGTAGAAAGGACCTATAAGTAGCACTCATCATAATCCCGAAAGATGGTTTATTGATTTGAATAAACGAGGGGTCAATAAAAAAAAAATAATAATAAATAAATGAATAAGTAAACTGATGAGTAAGGAAAACACGAGATTGATAGATGACTGACTGAGATCGAAAAAGCGAAGGAGCGATCGAGAGATCGGATGGCCGGATGGATTTATGAATAAACAAATTAATGAAATTCTTAATGAGGAATGATCTCATGTTTAAAACAAAAGGAACCTTATACATACCATTTTCTTGCGATACGCTATCAAGTAACTTAATGGTGTAAACTTTGTAACGACTCTTCCATCCACAAAATTTGACGTCAATGTTATATGATGACTGGTTTCCTCTGGCATTCACCTTGATCTTTGTCCGGCGATGTCCCCTATAGAGTTTTTTAAACTTCTGTGCGCATTTTTCCCGCCACTCAAAGGATTGCTGGAGACAATCACCGAAGGTTTCGC
Organism: Pocillopora damicornis; assembly: GCF_964200805.1. Lineage (NCBI taxonomy): Eukaryota > Metazoa > Cnidaria > Anthozoa > Scleractinia > Pocilloporidae > Pocillopora > Pocillopora damicornis. Next base: position 3,924,786 of record NC_142670.1, read on the forward strand.
ACCATTCAGCACAATTCCCTCTGCGGCATTTGATTTTTAACGGACGCTCCTTAGTTATGTCATCAACCCGCGGACAGTTGTCTTTTATCCTCGGAAGTTTCATTTCTGCGTGTTTTCTGGAGCACTGGTTACTATGACCTGAAAAACAAACATGTATTAAATTTGAGAGAAAATACCTGACTGTACCTAACTCTCAATGACGACTTAAACATTTCTTTTTCAGCTTAAATTTCCTGTTAGATTATTACTAGGGAGCAGAACATTCGTTGGTGACTGTCACAATTTCCATTATTCATTTCAGTTACTTGCTCGATAAAGACGATACGATAGTCACTAAAAAGAGCACAGAAATACATATCCATGCGATAGCCTGTTTCAAGTATCGTTGGGCATACCCTTTGGTATCCTTGGGTTCAGTGCGTAAATTTCAACTGAAAAAATCACACAGCTGTACCTAAACACAAGAGGCCATCGTCTACGTCTATACGTATATTGCCAAAGCACAGAACAGGTAATCGGTACTTGACGGTAATACTTTGCTAAAACATAAGGTTTCTTTTTGTATCATACAAAGTTGTTTGCAAGCTAGTCTGATGCAAACCGGAGGAAAAAAAAAAAAAACAAAAACAAAAAAAACAGTGGCAGTTTATTGTCAGCCTTTTTATTAAAAGTGGTGTTGTAATCTTTTGACCCAAGGGTGAACTTCACCGCAATATTTATAATGGTAATGATGAGTGGAGACCAATTCGGTCTGTAATCATACAATTGATTAAGAAAATCGGACGACCACGAAGCGGGAGTCCGATTTGTTAATTACGAGTATGATTGCAGACAGAATTGGACGACACAGTCCTGTTACCAATTAATCAAAACTATAACAAAACTCGAGAAAGAAACTAGACATCGGATATACGTTTTTATATTAGAAAAAAAAAACAACAAAAGAAAAAAAAAACATTAATTAACTCGGGGAAATGCGAGACAATAGCACGCGGATATGACGCGTTCTGTCCACTTACACAGGCATGACGCGTAAACCGTCCTATTACACTGTCCAATTACAAGCATGACGCGTACACTGTCCTATTAGTGCTCAAATCGGGCTCATGATAACCAATCACGTTCGAGAATTTTGTTATAGTTTTGATTAAACTGTAAATAGACCTTAATAGCTTGTATGCTTTGTTTACCTAATGGAGGTCATAAGACCAAGGAAATTCACTCTTTTGCTTTTGAAAATTATGACTAAATATGGAAGTGAACAAGATAAAATTGAAAGTCAGAGTACTTTAGAGAATTACCACATAACCTACTTTGGGAAAATTTAATATAGGAGGTCTCCTATTCCAAGTTTGTTTGATATATATATATAAACAGAGCCTCATGTTACATGGAGAGCGTCAGGAAGTCTCCCGTTGTCGAACATTGTTAGCTTAGGATATCAATTTTACCACAAATGACGTCTCAGTGCTTGGCGAATTGGAATTTGTTTGTTTCAACTGCATTTGTGTGGGTTCCGTTCCGAACTGGACAAAACGGGAATTATTTTCGGATTCCTAAGGAAGAGTTCTTTCACTAGAATTAAAATTTTCTATACCGTACTTTTCCTTTAAAGAGCGTCTAAGAGAGCATTAAAGGGCTCCGTCGAAAAACAAGCGAAATTGAAAGTACAACATAGAACCAATAGCCCACTTAACATATCGACTTTTTTAAAAGTTTACATATATAAAGGTTACCATTTTACTTTTTCATACTCACCAACCATTAGTGCAAGAAAAACCGTTATCCGGAACATTTTGACTAGAATTTCTTTTCTAACTTTCAGATATGAATTCGCCATTGTTGAGATCACCGTCTCGTGAAATAGTGATGAAGGTATTAATTTTTTTTTTCAATGGCTATGGGTAGACGTTAGACACAGAGATACGTTCGACCTTGAGCGAACAAGGAATAGAGCAGAGACCAAACTAGGTGTGAGTTTCTAACACATTATTCCTTAGGTTTGTTGGCTCTAAATTGACTAGCTGGGTCCGTATTTACTTTATAAATTGAGACAATAGCAAGACATGACAAGAATAATTATTTCTCATACTCAAAAGTGTCATGGAAAATAGCAGGTGGACGTTTTTTTTTCATTGTGTTCGTTATAGAGGAAACGAAAATTTTCTCACCCTAGCTACTTTTTTCCAATAAAATTCCTCACCAACAAAATAGTTTTCAAACTTGCTATTTTCTTAATATGAAATAGCAAATGACAAGTCAATGAGTCGCACTACTGTTTTTTTCCGGTTTTTTTTTAAATTCTAATTGACCCATAGTTTAGGCGCAGACTGGCGTATTTGTGTTAACAAAATCGCCAATGAGAGATGTGTAATGAATGAGGATTAAAACAAAACAAAGAGTATTCAACTCAATAGGTGTCCTTATTGAAAACTGGGCTGAATTTCCTAGTTTGCTTGACAAACTGTCATGAGGTTGAGCACATTTTTGGATGAATATTTTATCATTTCTACCAGGGGAAATTCTCTTATCACAATATATTTCCCTTCTTTTTGTACCCCTAAATGAAAGACAAAAAAATTATATTTTTCCTTTGACAATTTGAAACGTAAAAACCTTTTTTAAGATTTACTCCTCAAACTATTTAATTGGCGTTATTACGAATATAGACATTTTTAAAGACCACAAATTAACTAAGTTGACAGCAGATAGCAATTGAAGGATATAAAATAAGGATTTTAAATCTTATTCTATTGGTATTAGAAGGAAATAAAATATTTCATTTTAATGTCGGCAAAACGAGAATTATCAGGTCAAGGATATAGAGGAAAAGGAGAAAACGAAAAATTAAGACGGACTCAAGGATGTGATAATCATTGCTATTTCTTTTCCTAACGTCATCAAACGTCTGCGAGGCCTTCAATTATAAACCTACTAATGAACAATTCTCGCATATTTTAGCATTTAAGTAAATTCTTATTTCTTCTTTCGCTCACAACTCTATTTTTAGCTTTAGTTTTCTCGAAATATTGCTTATTCAGACTGCTTCACCTAGGCCCTACACAGCGATGTAAAATGATTTGATGCAAGTCTCACTTAGTGCGGAGTGAGACTGTAAACGGTTTGAGTCCGAATCTTTTCCACTTATGGCCTAAAAGGAACTTAGCTTTTAAGCTCGTAGGTTTGTTATAACATCTTCAATGTCAAATTGTCATAATTACGTACATAAACAGGTGGATGACGGGTAGATCAATATCGCCTTACACACTGGTGGCAAAGGCTTTATAAAAAGATGAGGTTTTCCATAATAGAGCATTCCATTTAGGTTCAATATTTTTTTCGATTTTCGCATGCATATCAAATTAGAATTTGTGGTTATGACCAACGGATCTCCGACAATTAATCAAACAGAAAACAATACAGACACGGTACAGAAAACACACCTGATATTCTAATTCTACCATTCTTTTATTTTTAAACGCTCGTAATGCTAACACGTAGTGTCTCAAGGACCATTTGATTTTATCGCCGTTATCGGCTCACATTCAATGGAGGAAATATATGCAGCACGGTAAATAATCACAATTACCAAATCACCATCTTGACTAGAAAAGCATTTGGTTCTTTGTGTGCTTTTTGTATAGATTTTTTTGTTTGTTTTTGTTTTGTTGAAAGGTGACAACAAGAAAGACGGTCTATAACGTGCACATAAAAGAAGGGAGCAAAATTGGTTGGGGTTAAACTTCTTCATTCAGCCACGCCACGTCCAGTACTTTGATGGCCCACGCATGCGTAAGCCACGATAAGTCATAACACTCCATCATTTATCCTATCCTTGTAGTGTTTTGCAGAGCGAAGGCAGTACAGTAACCCCTAAAGTGGTGATAAGAGACTATATCGACCAAATTACAAAGCCGAAACTTTGCTTCGTTTTCCTTAAGGGGGGGGGGGGGGGGGGAGGGGCGCCGAAGGTGTTTTTTTTATATAGGAGAACAGACCTACGCTGTAAAGAGACATGCTAAGATCAATATGGTCTCAATCTCCACGGAGAGCTTTTATTACTAGCTTTATATGTTGGCCGTTTCCATCTTTTTGAAAGCAGATGCAAATGTCAGACCATGGATTCATCAATTAAATAAACATCCTAAGAACACGAAATGCTCTAGGTTTGGTAATTATCAGTTAGCAGAAGTAAATTCAAAATGCATATGCATCTACAAAAAGCAGATCAAAATCTAAACGTACAATAGTTTCTTGTATAGGAACAGAGCTCTGGTCACCGACAATGCACTGACAAGCCAACTTAAGGTTCGGCATAAGCAGCTCAAAAAACTTGAAACAAATTAGGACTTTCGTCACTAGAGATAACGACTCTCTGCCCCTATTATTTATTTATTTTTTTGTTTTGGTTTTTTTTTCGTGGCTTTTCTGTAAGAGTTCTATTTTGATATTGTTTTAAATAATTAGCTGCCCGATTCCTAACTTACAATATTTTCCTTGTATATGCCGCACTACAAAGTTATAGTTGTTATGTACAATGTAACAAATTGACAACTACACAGAGGTTTTGCTCGGAACTTTTTTAGTTTTTTCGCCGTTACTCAGTGGCTGAACCTTCATTTTTCTGGGCGCAGCAATGGCTGTGGAATCCTCATTTACTTCCGAGGGCACAACGGATGTTCGTTTTGTACTAGTCCCATCATCCACAGCTGGGAAGATGGCCTGAATCCTTCTTTTCAAACGAGCCCTTACCTATAAAGTGCAAGTTAAATTAGCCACATTATTGCATTCAAGGAGTTTGTAAGTCGTACTCTTTTTTTCTTTGACTTTATGATGTATGGGCTTTCAACAACAGCCAGTTTTTACAAGTCACAACTAAATTTGACGTCATTCAGCAATCTGGAGTTAATCTAGACAGGTATCGATATAAAATGAAAAAAAAATGGCGTATAATTCTTCCTTTTTTGCGCTTAGGATATATTATCAACATTAACTTTATATTCTAACATTTTACGCCGTAAAAGAAACCGATCTGAAACCCATGTCTTTTCTCCATTCTTCCCACACCCCCATCCTCAGACACGGGAATTTGAGCGGAGCTCCTGTGCACGTGTGGAGCTCCAAACCGTTCAGAACAAGTGAATATAATGATAATTTTGGTCCTACATTGCTTCCTTTTGTCACGTTGCTTTTGCTTGTCCAGGTGGTCCGGATCTAGGGACGAGCCCTTCGAACTAGAGCTTAATTTCTTTGATATGACTTCGAAATTAAATAGAACTTCCTGGTTTCCACTGTAATTTAAAAAAAATCGATATAATACCAGACATTATGATGCAATTTTTAACGATAAATCACTGACCTCGCTGTTCCTCACGCAGTGAAGAAGAAAGATCAAGAAACCCTGTTGAATTAAATAGAAGTGAGAAGTTTTTTCATTATGACGATGATAAGTTGATTATGATTTCACCAGATTTAAACAATTTTTAAACCACTGAGCTGGCAGAGTAATGAATTCAACATAACACCATCCCAAGGTTCCCGGGATTGTGCATCTGACAGAATATAAGATCTTTTGATCTCCACCGACCTTTATCTACATGTTACCTGTGTAGAGTTGAGGATCGTGAAGATGTAGGCGAAAGCTTTATGTAATGGTGCCAATAACCCAAATAACCACGAGATCCCCAGCAGAGGAATCATAACTATGCATGCCTTGACACCAAGTCTGGAAAAGAACAAAGCAAAACAAAATAAAAAACAACAACAACAATAAAGCAAAAAAAAAAAAACAAAGCAAAACATGGGGTTGTTGATGATGTGATTGCTGATGATAAAGCACTATTAGGTAGCAATTCTATCAAGATGGTTTCTCGTTGTTACTGTTCCGGATTTCGGACTCTTCATCAGTAGATTTGTGAAAAGGTTAGATTCCAGATTGTCGTTATAAGAGAAGGAGCTGATTCAAAGACCGAATATTCCTGAAACCGGATTTCCTTTTATGGAGAAGACCATACCTTAATTGTTCGCTACGTTTGTCCTTCTCTTGTTGCATAGTCACCATCTCCTTGATAACCCGCCCGAGGATCAGAATGTTGAACTTAAAGAAGGAAATAAACCTCTATGAGCCCTATGAAAGATTTTTTTAATTTCGATAATGATAATCTTGGTTATTTTCACTCACAAATTCAATCAGCACAATAAATACTATAAATATCCAGATCAGGCCATTGGCAGAAGACATCCAGCAGCTTTAATGAAAAAAAAAAAGATAATAGTAAATAAACAAAGTAAAACAAAAAACGAAAAGAAAAGAAAACTATAAATAGATGCTTTGTTTGTCAAGGACTACTTGACATACCAATATGGATTTTCCACACATTGAAAGCGTTGATCGCGCCTTTTCTGTAGAATATTGACTGATGGAATCCATAATTTCAGCCTGAACAATCCGATTTAAAACCGATTTTCAGACTCAGAATTTTTAGTTTTTCTATCTCGAAACACAATAACAGTAAGCCAATACATAAAAACGGAAAATAATTATTTTTTAATCCACACGTGTATTTGGTTCAGCTCTAACAAGATAGTTGCTCGTTTTCCAAAATACTTGCGTCAGATCACTTCTTGGAAAGCTGGGTGGGATGACGCTAGACCAGTACAATGAAATTCTCCTCACTATTTATCAGCCACAAAACTTTCGATCCCATCTTTTCCAGCTGCAATACTTAGTGATATGGCAACGATGAGCGCGGGAAGGCCTACAGGATTAAAAAGAATCAGACATGAAACTTAGCTTATTCCCACCCGTCAAGGGTAGAATTTCCCTTTCGACATTGGATATTAATCTTAAGCACCGCTATTCAGGGATATTTAGGACTGAAGTATGCAATATAAGTGACAGATTATGTTCCTGGCCGCGTATTCTTCAATTCGGGGAGGGGTCATTACGGAACAAGGACGCACAGATAATATGGTGTGAACGAGAATCGAAGACAAATCGTTCGAAGAAACTGCTACCTAAATTAGTTGGACTTATGAGACATAGGTAACTATATTGTAAAAACACAAAGGGGTGGTAATTAAAAGTGTTTAAGTATTTTAATAGCCACAGAGTACCTTACCCCATGAAATTCCATGGCAAATTCTTAATTTGTCGCCAACGTTGTAAACTTTCACAACTAACAGGTAGAGGTAAATTCCCTCGACCAGCATCCAACAAAAGGCAGCCATCAAAAAATACTGCATAAGGGCTGCCACTGTAAGGCAACCTCCCTGGGAAAATGGAAAGCGGAAGAGGAAAGTTCTGTTAATTTGCAATTTGCCTTAATGATACATACGCCATGATTGATTTGTATCGTAAATATTGATAAAGCGTGTCGTCTTGACTCCTGTTGCAAACTGACCAATCCAAAAGCCTAGAGAGATTTCGAGGACGCACCACTCACCATGAAACCCACTTTCACTAAAATACAAGAAAAATGATATTCGACCTAAAAAAAATGATCAGTACTTAAAACTGTTCGAAAAGCCTTTAAATCGCGTTAGTTTCATTTTCTTCGAGATTGATATTTATCTCAGTCTTCTGCGTGTCAGTTGGCTTCTTCGTTTCTGGACAGTAAATATTTCAATTTCCACAGAATTCTTGCCTTGTTCCCAGCCGCTCCAATCCCGGCGAGAAACATGATTTGTCCTGCACCAAGAGAAGTGACGAGACTCACTCGAATCTGGGATAAAGGTCCTCTCATGTCTCTGGCACGCGAACAAAAACGAAAGAAAAAATAGAAGGAAAAGAAAAGGGAAAAAAAAAATTTAAAAAGACATAAAAGAGATATTCTTTATTAACGATTAAGGTGATTGTTATTTCCCTTTATTTTCCAAAATTTTACCCTTTCTGTCTTTTGTAGAAGCTAAGATAGGTATGTTGTTAAGTATAATGATTCTATGTCTTCTCGTCATCATAGAACTCGAAGAAGTAAGCAAACAATGGGCAAATCGGTTAGTACTGCACGATTATCACTTCTGTTTGTCCATTGACAGAACTCAGCGTACGTGCAAACTTTTTTCGATCAGTTATTTACCGTTCTGACTGACAAACATTTCTAATTTCTAACCACTTTACTCACGTGAGAGTAAGATAGCTGATTATCGTCAATGAGATACCAATAACAGAGAGGGTCAGCCCGACGTATGTGAGAATTTCCAAGTTCCTTTCGTCTTTCTTTTATGAGGGGAAATATAAACAATAACAATACTTCAAAAGATTTACGAATCTAAATACATCAATTTAATCAAGTTTTATTCTACTTTAAAAACTAAAATGTTAAACTCATACGTATTTGTTTGAATATACAAGCAGATCTTATCGTACAGGGGAGTTGCAGGCGTTGTGGTGACATTACCTTTGATATATCGGCAGTCTCTGTTCCAGATGACGTGTCCAGAAGAACAGCAAAATGAGTCAAATGACTGCACGTGCATTCTGTTTGGTGTGCATCAGTAGATTTGACGTAGCACCCTTCTCCTGACCAGCCAATGGAACTGAAACGTAAGATAGATAAGTTATTGATCATGCAAGACTCTGGTGCAAGTCATGGGGACGGAGCCCCATATCCAATAATATTGATAAGTACTCGAGGTGACAAAATTTGACTGTTAGACGATGATCCTTTTAAGTACTTGCATGCATTTGCTAGCTCTCAAAACTTTGTTCTTCACGCGTGGAGAGCTTCATGTGAAAAATTTGAAGAAAGGGCACCACAATTTAGCTAACTGGAACTCTTTCGCAGCTTGACTTCATTCAGATATAAGTGACCGCATCAGACCGAGAAGAAACTGGTAAGCATAAATCATACATTATTCCAACTTAATGAACCCAATGCTAGCCTCATGACTTGAATAAGAAAAAAAAATGGTAGAGAGACAATCAAGCTATATTTACCTCTTATGGAACATGTTCCAGAACGCACACTTTTTCTCGTTAGTTGCATCCTAAAATAATGGAGATAATAGCAAAAAAACATAATTCATGAAACATACATAACATAACGCATTGTGAACTATATATCGAAATCTAACGAAATCCGAATTCATAAGCAACGCGGCTAGGCTAAAAATAAGCGATGTTCATTTCAGACAGCGACTCAATCTCAACCAGAAAAGACACGGTATAGTAAAAATTTTCATGAAAAGAAAATCATATGTCATGCTACCTTCATGTTTTTGAACTTCAAAGTTATATTTTCCCGTAGTCTCGTGGGCGAAGGAATTATTGTGGCAGCCATAATCATGGAGTTGACTTCCTAATTTAGGAGCAGTTAAAGTCAGAATTATTAAACTTTAAATGTACACTTCCAAGCAAGATTAAAACCCTCCAGTTTCAGCTTGAAGGAATTAATCAAGCGTTGATGTATTCAAAGATGTGAAATATACGTATAATTCAAATCGCTGGGAGACCTTGAATTGTTCAGGGTACTGTTCTCCGGTTGGTTTCTAATAAATAGTTGATGGAGGTCTTTGTATATCACTCCCAGCACCACTGAATCTGGGAAAGAGATAAAAATGTAACAATTTCACGAATTGTGGAAAATTTTGCTATATCAACTAAAAAATCGAAACTAACACATAAATAAATGGATTGATAAAAGAACAAAACGTCTAAACACCGCACATTAAAAAAAACTAAATTTTCAAACCGTTGTCCAAGTTTGCCGATGGAATGATTAGGAGATTTTTTCCCGTAGGTTCCTCCAGGCGAAAGTAGTGGCTGTGGTTTTGGTGGAAGGTTTTCCTGACTAGAACATCTTGGAGAAAATAATAAAAAAAATTGTTACAAGTACAATGATAATGATAATGATAATAATAATAATTATTAATAGTAATATATAGTAAGAATAGTACTACTACCATTAATAATAAGAACAATGATAAAAATAGAAAGATCGATTAAAAAACAAAGTGGGTATAATGTCAATGAGCGGGAAAAGTTCTTTAAAGCTTTTTAAGGAGGAAAAAATAATCTGTTTTTTTTATCAAAATTCGAGGGGGTTAAAGAATAGAATAGTGATAATTAGTTTAGTGAATTAAAGATTTATTACTTCAGGATGCCGTGGTAAGACTATGTTGTGCGATGAACGCTTTTCCATCGCCATCTCTTGAACCGGAGGGACCATGATGTCGAATGTACTTATCATATTTAGAAAGTGCCTCACCCATGTGTATGCTGCTCATATTAAATTCACTTGTTGTGCGATTGAGGTTATACTGTCCGTATTCCAACAGGGATGTCTCCAAAGAGGTTAATTCAAGAAAGACGTCCTCTTTCTCTTCCTGCTTTGGTTGACTTATGTTGCGTATCTCTTTTGTAAGACGCTGAAGATTGGTGTTTAAAGAATTGAAGATATCCTACGCAGATAGTGAAGTGGTTTAATTGAAAGAAATAATTGGTAAACCATACTAATATCATAATGATATTTTATCACTTATAATATATGTTAGGTCAGGATGCGCAACGAGCCATTAAGATCAATTTTTTATTGACCCAATGAAATCAACAAAGCAAATATTTTTTATGAGTGAAATTTCAATTGGTTCGTCGGAAATACGTTTGATGGTCAAATAATGATGTACTTAATAAATACATACAGCAGGAACTAACTTAGTGGTCACAAAAGTGATTTACTGTAAAACACGAATAAAAAAAAAAAAAAAGGGAATATAAATACAATACCTCCTTACGGAAGTTTTCCACTCCTGGCTTAGCACCTGTGTGGAAAGGACACATAATAATATACGCTAAAAAGTAATAAGTCACTAATTTCAATAAATAAGAGCAATAAATAGCTGAGTACAGTAAATGAATAAATGAGTCAATGACAGAGTGTGGAAAACACGAAATTGTTAAATGAGTGGTTCAAACAATTAATTCTCACATGAACGAAGGAATGAAAGTATTATCGGGTGAACAGAGAGACTGGTGCTTCTAAGGATAAAATAATAAATTATGTAACTATATAAAGAAAGGGAATCTTATACATACCATTTCCTTGCACTGTGCCATTCAATAACCTTATATTTATGTAAATTTGCCATCCTGAGCGCTTGTAACATTTTTGGACGTCAAAGCTATATGATGGGCCATCGCTTACAGACTCCACCTTATTATTTATAGAACGACCTCTCCAAAGGAAAAAAATCCTCTGAGTGCATTCTTCTCCCCAGCCAACGGATTGCTTGAGACAAAAAGCGAAGTCTCGGCACCATGTCAGGATACAGTACCAATGACGTATATGAGGGCAGTTGACTCTTAACCAAGGCGGATCGGTTCCGTTTTCAATTCGCTGACAGGTGTCTTGTACCCTTTTAAGTTTCAACTCTCCGTAATTCCCAGGACAGTGGTAACTATGATCTGAAACTGATAATTACGCGGGTAAAAACGTTAAATTCTAAAGAATATGCTTGACCGTACCCAACTTCCGATAATAAAATAGGTCCTGTGACAGAGATTTTAACTGCAATAGACTGCTTCAGGTATCTTTTAGCAAGAGACCACGCAAACTCATGAGAATACTTTCAGCGGCAAATAATCGAAAATTAAACTTTAAGTAATAAAACCATCGTATTGATACCTACATCTAATACAACAGACCTTCAGCGACAGAGGGAAATGCTTTGATAAAATAGGTGTTTTATCCCTGCATCATTTCATAAGGATAGGGAGTTGGGGCGGGCATTATGATGGCGTTGGAGATGAAGGGCAAGTTGGCAAGCATAAGGCAAATAAGATATAAAATCTCTCCCTCTCCTCCCCCTTCCAAAAGAAAAACAAACAAACAAACAAAAAACAAACAAATTCGTACTAGATAGATGGATGGATGGACGAATAATATCATAAATACATGTTATTTGCCGGTTGGGAGGTTCGTATTGTGAAAAACTGTGATCGAGGTCTTGAAAATACATTTCTTTTTTTTAAACTTGACGAAATTCTCTGAGAGAACCAAAATGATTCAGGGCTGTAGATACGGCAAGATCTTCCTTAAACTGAACAATTTTTGAGAGAGTAAGTGGTAGTTAAAATAGAGGTGATCCAACTTAAAGAGAGATGCCTCACCGAAACATTTTCGGATAAGGATAAAGGTGATTTAAAAGGCTTCCAAACAGACTTTGAAACATTATTTTTACAACTATCTGTCACAATCTGACACCTGTCAATTAGAAAGCGCGCAAGAAAAAAAAAGCGCAAGAACATTTGAAAAACAACGGAACTAGCTTAGCAAAGACTGTCACGACCATGTTTTCTTCAAAAACACTCAGTGATCTAACGGAAAGTGTTATTCACTCTCATCGACGATTCATTCATGTACGAAGATTTACTTCTGTTCATTAAGTAAACGGCAAGGAAAGTAATTGTGAGTAGATTCATATTTTTTATTTTGAAGTTGTGAGAGTTTGCTCGTTTGTTTGCTACAATGACATGTGTAAATCTGGTCTTTCCTGCACAAAAACTAAATTCGAATGGCACACTCCAACGAGACACAAAGGGATTTAATGCGGCATTTTTCAATAAATTCCTTCAGTTTCTGTTATGCAATTTACGGTACAAATGTCCAAATTGAACGGACTCGGAAAGACTTTATGTAGAACTGGATCTAAAACTTCGCTCGCTCTTTCACTACGAACAAATTGTTGGAGAAAATTCAGATATTAAATGAATGAAAGTTCTATCGTTCAGTTGAACTGCGACCAAATACCTAACGTTTTACCTTTCTAGGTACTTTTTGTAAACGATTAAAATTAATTGCAAATGGTTTTTAGGCCGCTTGTCAACCGACGTAATGACACTATTCCTTGCACAAATTCATTCTGAAACCAATATTTTTCTGTCAACTAAAGTAATTTGAGAGGGAGAAAAGAAAGGATTCATAAGTTATTTTTCGGCTTGAGGTAGTAACCAGCGTGTTTGCTTAAAAATACTGCCCAGCCGGAAAAAAACCAGATATATTTATGAAAAATGGCAACGAAATTTGGGATGTACTCGGCGATCCACGAAAGCGATACCGTGGCCCGTGGGCAGAGATAGGAAAATACTGACCGGGTAAAGAACCGATCAGATTGCAGGATTCGTTACCGTGCCCTCTAAAAAAAAAATAAATAGGTAATATTTGTTCCTGAAGGAACAAAAAAAAATAGATGAACGACAAACTGACCCGCTTTGGCTCCTTTTTGAGACTTCCTTCTCATTAAAGTAAATATTTGGTAGAGTTTCGGTTTCGACAACATGTAAAGCGACATGGTTAACTCGGTCATGTAACCATGAAAAATGTTGCACTCTCAAGTTCTTCATCGTGAGCAACAGCTTCCACGGCTTTCTTTTACGGTAATTGAATATCAAAATGAATAGATGAATAAGCAAAAAGATTGAGGAAATAAAGAACTCTACCCAAAAACCAGTGAAATATAAAATAAAATGCGTAGTGCATCATGGCTCTTTCTTAAAGTAAGCAACTCAGAAGGTTACCATATGCAGCTTTTTCATACTCACCAATCATTTGTGCAAGGAAGAGAATCTTCCAGAAAATTTTGCCTAGAGATCCCTTTGAACCTTCAAACATGAATTCGGCCTTTTTGTGTCTTTAAGATCACCGTCTCGTCCGGTGGCTTTAGGTAGAGCATATATCCAGAGGCCAAATCTTGAAAGAGCAAAGAAGAAGGCGGTGACAAGCTCGGCGTGAGTTTTAACACTTAATTCCGCGAGTTTGATGGCACTAAATTTACTATGTGGGTCCGTATTTACTTAATGAATTATGACAATGCGAGAACATGACATAAATACTTATTTAGGAAAGTGTCATGGAAACCCAAGGGCAGCAGCAGGTGGCGGTTTAGTGAACAATTGCTTAAAGTAGAGTTAATTATAGAAGAACCGACATTTTTGTCGCCCAGAGCATTTTCCTCTACTTACCCTCCCCTTAACACCAGCGTAATAGTATTTAAATTTTCTATTTTCTTAATATAGAATAACGGAAGACAAGTCATAGATTTTCGTAATATTTTTCCGGTAGGTTTCAAAATTGAAATTCATTTGTAAGTTAGGTACACTTTTGTTAATTGCAGCTGATTTTGTGTTGATGACATCGCCTCCGACAGATGTGTAATGAATGAGGGTTGAAGTAAAACAAAGAGTGTTTAACTCAGTTGGCGCCGTTATTGAAAACTGAGCTGAATATCCCAGTTTGCATAACGAACTGACATGAGGTTGAGCACGTTTTACCTTCGTAAAGAGCAAAATTTGTAATGAATATTTTATCATGTTTGCCCGGGGAAGTTTTCGGGTTAAACCTCCATCTAATCATCATATTTTTTCCTTTTTTGTTGGCACCCCTAAGTGAAAGACCAAAAAAATATTTTTACCTCGACAATTTGAAACAAACACGCCTTTTAGAATCTTAACTCTTCCTCAAACTATTGAATAAGCTTCTTACAAATATAGAACTCCTTGAGAGACTAGCAATTACCTAGGCGGCGAATGAGATTGTCACAATGCTTATAATTTCACCGACAAGAGAAATATATTGTTGATACGTGATGGAAAAAAATAACAATGACAACGGTAATAGAAAAAATTACAAAAAAAGGAATTTACCTTTTACTCTATCGGTGTGAATGATGACAATTATTATGTCAAAGAGGAAGAGGAAAACGACAAAACGAGAAATAGCGACTGACTATTAGATGTGAAACCATTGTTTCCTCTCTATAAACGTCATCCATTCACCTACTCGGAGAATGGGAAATACCCGCATATTTGAGCATTAAAACAAAGGCCTCGAATGTTTATAGAAAATTTCGTAATTTTCACTTGACCCGCGGCGCTCATTAAAACGCACATAGCATTGTGGTCATTGAGCCTGCCATTAATGAAGCAGATTCGTTCATGAGATGAATTTGAAGTACCACCCACTTCAATCAAGCGAAATAATTTTGGCTTTTTATATCACCCTTGAGTTTAATTGTTGAAGCAGAAAGATTCGAGCCATGATTGTGACACGTAGAGATAGTCGTATAAGGAGACTATTCATTACATCGACTTTTTACTATTATAATTATTATCATCATAAATAGAGAGAATAATACATGGCACGCGTAGATATGGAATTTTACTTTGGCTGTTTAAACTGGTAGCTCGAGAGTGAGCGCAGTGAACGAGTGAGATGTCGAGTCAAACACGAGAACAGATATTCCATCTCTACAAGCAACCATGTATTATTTTGTCTATTATATACATACAATAGCCCTTTACAGACAAGAAAAGCCGATTATATTAAAGACTAAAAATAAAGGAATCAACAATTCCTGCATGAAAATCACACAGTGGGTTGGCGCTAAGGCTCAAGATGGAAAAATGCTTTGAATCATGTTTACAGAATTCTCATTCATTGAATCTGTCCTTACTGATAGAAGAAAAATTTCAGATAAACGGAAAAATTGGCCTGTGAAAAATCTTCCGGGTTGTCGATTTTCGTTCTCACCCGCAAGAAATGCTATTATCAAAGCCTCTGAATACGTAACTTTTTTTTTATTCCTCCAATTCCTAGCTGATACATAGTTTTGTAAATATAACGTGATATAACATAGTATCAGATAAAGATTTACAAAGGAAAAAAAAGCGTAGAACAGAAATTACAACACTTAAATTGAATTACATTGTATATTGAAGGAGAGAAGAGGGGCACATCTAGATAAACTAATATTGTGCCCCTTAAAGTTATGTATAACAAAGGACTTGAGATTTTTGATAGAAAAGTAAAGGAAAAATGACAAAATAGCTCAGAAAATTATAAAAGAGATAATTTTTCATTAGTATTGAGCAGGGTACCAGCACAAAAGTGCTTTTCTAAACATTTTTTTAGATAGTTTGTCTCTAATGGATTGCGGGATATCGTTCCAAAAGAGACTTCCAATAATGCTTGGGCAAAATCTCCTAAGATAAGTTTGAAATAAAAGTATTGTAACTTGATTGGATGGTGCACTGCGGGTACTGTAATTATGTAGTTCAGATACTAATGAAACAGTTATATTAAGGAACTTTTCATGGTGGAAATAATCATAAAAATGTATACCTTTGTTTAGTTTAACAATATCAGGAAATTTCATTTATAACACGAACCGCTTTGTTTTGTAACTTTACGATTTGAGACAATGGAGCGTTATAATTATTTCCCCAAAGTGTACAAGTATAATTAAGGTAAGGATAAATAAGAGAATAATACACACTAATAAGTAAAGTAAATGGTTTGAACTCAGGAGTATCAGTAGTTCGTATAGTGTGATCGTCCGACAAACCGAGAAACAGACCGACCAACAACAGACGGATCGAAACCGACCAATGACTGTTAACAAACTCTACACGAGTCTTCCAGCCAATCACATCTCGGCTAAACAGACCAATCACGTTCAACAGACCAGACTTTATAACATCATCGACTGACAACTACTCTCCACTTCACTCTGAAGATGACTTCCGCACAGGTTGTCGAAACGTCAGTCACCAACAACAGTTCTTTTCAGAACTACACTCACCCGGACGATCACACTATACGAACTACACTAACAAGTGTTGCTTTTGATACATAATGCTTCAACTTAACCATTATATTTATATTTTTGCTAATTTTGTCACATATGTAGTCAATATGTTCATGCCAAGTAAGGTGACAATCAATATATACACCAAGATATGTTACAGAAAAGGACTTTTCTAAATGAACATTTGCTACAGTTAATGGTGGATAAAGATGGTAGCTTTCCTTTTGACGAGGCATAAAAATAAGAAACTTAGTTTTGTCAAATTTAAGGTCAATTTATTACTGCATAACCATTCGTAGACAGCTGGTAAATTATTGTTAATTTCACGCAATAAACTATCAAGATCATTTCCAGAAGCAGTTAAAGATGTATCGTCAGCATATAATCTAGTACAAAAGAAGGTGGAAGACTTTGGAAGGTCATTAATGAAAATAGTAAACAGCAAAGGTCCTAGTATCGATCCTTGAGGCACACTAGTGGGGATAAAACGTGTATCAGAAGCAACAGCATTTGCATGCACCTGCTGCTTCCTGTTACTTAAGTAAGATTGAAACCCGTTGTATTCACTTTGTTGTAATCCATAGTACCTAAGTTTATTTAGTAATATTTGATGGTTTACTGTATCGAATGCTTTACTTAGATCTAAGAATAAAGAAATCACATAAAGTCCTTTATCAAGAGAAGAAGTTATTTCTTCAATAAGGTCAATTAGACAATCAGAGGTTGTAAAACCTGGTCTAAATCATATTGTTTTGAGGAAATCATGTTATTATTTGTAAAATAGAACATCAGCTGATAAAAAATACATCTCTCAAATATTTTACTTATGGAATAGAGAACTGAGATAGGTCGATAATTACTACATGCAAAACGAGAGCCTTGTTTAAAAACTGGAACAACTTTGTATCAAGACTTTCCAGTAATAAGAATACCTCTATTTCAGAGACTTATGTGAAACGAAATTGTTTTTGTTTCTGAAAGAGATAAGCGGTCACACTCTTATCAGATTTAGGAAGTTGTGCTGCTAGTGTAGAAGAGACATTACAAAAAAAAATCGCTAAGGCAGTTGGAGATAGTTAAAAGGTTGTTCATAACGTTTATTATCCACTTGTAGTTTTTCTGTGAGAACTT
>NC_142670.1:3947500-4012500 GCF_964200805.1 Pocillopora damicornis
GTAAGACAGTTCATTAAGGTTAATTACACTTAAGCGCACAAAAATTAGGATTTTTTTCAGATTTTCCAGCAGTGAACTAACTTCCACATGCATTGCAGGATGAGATTTAATGTTCCTATTCTTTTATGCCACTAGAGCCGGGAAGGAGCCAGTCATTTCTTAGGTTTTACGCGTTCACATCAGCTTTTAGTTTAACCTCTTTTAATCCATTTACTTGCACACAAGTAAAAGAACTGAAATATGGTCTTACCCCATGTAGCTCCGTGGCATATCTTCATCTTGTTTGTAACGTTGTAGACCTTTACAACAAACAAGTAAAGGTAAACTCCCTCGATGAACATCCAACAGAAAGCGGCTGTTAAAAAGAACTGCTCAAGGGCTGCTACCATTACACATACTTTCTGGAAAGAAGGAACAATTCAGCAATCTGTTGCTGCGGTTAAGTAAAACCATTCGTGGGCAAAGAAGTAAAGCCCAGCCTCCATATACTATGGCTAATCATTTGGCCTTTAGTTACGCTAAGGCGTGTAGAATAAATATATTTTTCTGGAAAAATCGTGGTTTAATCGAAAACTACGGGCATTGCCTCATATGCAAATGAGAAAAGACAGAAAAGTCTGAAGAAACTTACAGTAACCTGGTTTAGTGTTCCTTACTTTGTTCTCAGTCGCACCAATCCCACCAAGAAATATGATTTGAGCTGCGCCAAGCGAAGCAACCAGACTAACACGGATCTGAGACAAAGGACCTCTCATCTCCCTAGGGCAAAGAATTCAAAGGATTGACAAGAGGAACAGAAGTGTCTGTGAGGATTAAAATTGTCTTCGAAAGAATAAACACTCTTAAGCAGTAGTGTCAGTGCGTGATATTGAATAATGTGTGCCTTTCAATGTTAAATAACTTCCTTGTAAAGTACTTACGTGAGAAAAACGTAGCCGAGAATTGTCATGGCAATTCCAATCAGAGATAATGTCAAACCCATGTAGGTAAGAATCTCCAGAATTTTGTTGTCGGTCTGTGTAAAATATGTAAGATAGCACAAAACTAGGTACATATGCTTTTAGTATAAACAAAGTCAGATAAGGCCCTTCTAAAGTTTTTAAATGCATTTGATTTTTGTTTTTTTTATAAATTATGATACCCATGACCTAGCCCACCTCAGATAAGTCTTCATTGTAAGGTTCCGTGCCAAACTGCATCAGGACAGCAAAATGGGTCAAATGATTGCAGCTGCATTCCGTTTGAGATTCGTCCATATATTTTACAGAACAACCTTGTCCTGACCAGCCTACCGAGCTGCAGGAAAAAGCATGATTTCAAAAGGCTGCTAAAAGAGGGGAATTATTAAATTTATCGAAAAATTAAACTTATAAATGGATGCGATCGCGATGTTTTTGAATAACTAAGTTTTCAAGGGAGAGAGAGGGAGGCCTACTGCAGGCTAAAATCGCAGCCTACATTGTGCCAAAACCAAATGCAGAGCAAGTAGACAACTTAAACCACATCGCTACTTAATCATTGCAATCACTAAGAATATCAGCTACAAATTTCATACATTTGTATTATTTGGCTCATTTGAGTGAAAGAAATAACCTCTTGTTGCTGCAGTAATTAACAAAGGAAATAACTGTATTCTCTCACCTGCTGTCTGGTGTGTTCCAAAACACGCAGTCTCTTTTCCTGTTTGCGGCCTGTAGTTAACAAAATTGTATGATCCTAACAAGCTGAGTCTCTCAAAGGAAATCGAAACCCAATTAAGATGGGGAAGAGGGTGGAGAAGATTCAACTCAACTTTTGAAAGGGCTCTTTCCCTTTCTGTGTTTAACTATGCTGTCTGCTTGGCTAATGATTATTTTGCGTATTAATTCTCATATTCTCGCCCAGACACATACTCGTTTACGTTCTGAAGAAAAAAATTGGTAATCGAAATATCTGGTCCAGTTGCAGATACCGATACCAGAAAGGGTTCACTTAATTTATTTCCCTAAAACTCGTTTGTTCAGTATTAATGTCGTACTGATCCAATAGTCCTATTCTAAGGTGATGTGAGGAGCTTCAACAAGATGTATTACTTCCTGCACTTGCCTGAAAATTCCTGAACATTAACGTAACATTATGCGTCAGCCTCGTGGGAGGTGGAATAATTGTAGCAGACATTACGATCGTGTTGAGATGTCTACGGTGGAAGTCGATGGAGCAAGTTAGTCGCAAAATCTGAATTTGCGATAGAACTTTCAAGAGGATCATCCAAGGTCAAAAGAGAAAATAATACATGTAAAGATGAATCGTACATTGCGGTGTCATTGAACTAGTTAGTTTTCTCTTTGTTTTATTCTGTTGTTGCTGTTGTTGTTGTTGTTGTTTTTTTTTTTGGAGATATTTCTTAGTTGATTCATCATTCATTTCCTCTTTTAAAGTATAGGGAGGACTAGAAGCATGGAAAACATAAAGGGACCAAAAAAACATACAGAAAAACTAGGAAAAAACACACACACACAAACCTGCTTTTGTTAGTCGCCTCTTTAGTGTAAATGTCATCAATTAAAAGCATTTTATAAAGACTTTTGTATAAAACTCCCATAACTAATTCTGAACCTGAAAATGAAAAACAACGGTAATATAAGGTGCTGGAAGATGAATGCTGTAAAGAAAATGTTTCAGGAACTCCTGTTAGATATGATAAATGTTGAATGCAGGTCATATTGAATACGCCTTAATGGATGGACTTAGTATAGAACGTATTTGATAGAAGAGTCCTTTACCAACCGTTCTGAAAGTTTCCCGATGGAATTTTAACAAAGTTTTTTCCTTCAGGTGCCTGAAGATCAAAATCACTCTCATTTTGATGGTAAACACGTCTGATTTCCAAATCTAGACACACAACGAAACATCACTCGGTGGGAATACGAACAAAGAGAAAAATTACACTAGTCAACTAAATCCAATACTTAATGACCCTAACACTGATAAAAAGACAAGTTTGGTTCTTTGGAGCCTTTTTGCACTTTGACTTCAAAGTAGAAGATGACCTGGGTGGGCAGGTCTTACCTCGGCGTTGAAAAAAAAATGTTCCTTAACGGCAAAGTCGTCTCTTTTAATGAACTCACATTAAAAACAAAATGAAACAAAAAACAAAACAAAACAAATGGTACAGGCTAAAATGCCCTTTTTCTTTTTATTAACTTATCCAGATTGGCCCCTCACGCCGTTCATCGTATTCTGTAGTGATAAAAAATATTATCAATATAATTTATTTCATTTTTTTTTAATTTTGATTTTTTTTTTTGGACACAAAAATTTAGGGGTTTTTTTCCTACAAAACGATCACGACGTGAAATTCGACACTACGACACTACAGATAATAAATCTTTTTTTTTTTCCTTACCGATTTCTTGGCTGTTAATGCTAAGGTTTGGTGTTGTTTTATTGAGGTGATACTGAGCGTATTCCAACACAAATTGTTCAAAAGCGTATGTTGCTTGAAAAACCTCCTCCATTTTTTCTTCCTCTGTTTGATTCCCAAACGTGCCATTAGAAAATCTGGAGAGTGCCTCCTCAAACGCATCCAAAGCGCTCTAAAAAGGATTGATTCAGAAAATAAGTCAACGAAATCGTTGGAACAACACAAGAAAGTAGGTCATCAGTTTCTAAAGCACGGCGTTAATTTATATGAACGAAACTTATATTAGTACCGAATACTTCGAGTTGCATACGTTTCGATTCTTTTGAAAACTCTAACATGGTGAGCTAATACCTCAAAAAGTTTTAGGAAACTTATTGGAGGACAATTTCTTGAAGGAAAATATCCCCAAAAAAGAAATATGCATAATACCTGCATGGATCCCTCTCTTTCAATGTCAAGGAGGCCAATGGCGTTCAGTACCTGATAAGTAATAAATTTCCGGAAGCCAAGTATCAGTATTTATAAAAACCAGAGGCATGCCTTACTTTTCTGCATAACTTACTCCGCTTCTTGCCTGGCCAAGTTGTTTTACATCAGAATTTTTTTAACTATATTGGCGCGCGATATTGCTTATACATACTTTGAGGTCATCGATTTCATAAATTAATTAAAGCACGTACCTGAGAGTTCAAGGTCTGTGGAGCTTCAGCATTGTCATCATCATCATCGTTATCATTCGTTACTACTAAACTGTCTAAAAAAACAAAAACAAACAAACAAACAAATCAAGTATCTAGGTAGGCGATAAATGCAATTACTTCCATTGGACGACCAAAGAGGAATCTATAGGTCACCCTGTCACTGTGTCATTTGTTACATTTTCCTTAATCAGATGTTTAAGGAACTCTGTCTGAAGATGAAAACATTTTCAATCCACCCGCTAAAGTATTTCTATTCTCAGACACCTCACCTTCCCTAATGCTGATGTTTTGCAATCTCCTTCAGTTTGCACGCATGTTTTACATATATCACAAACACAAAATCACAGCAGAGATGCGTGACTATTTTTTTAAAACATGAGCAATATGGCTACGATATACTGGGGAAATATGATCTATGTCAATGTCTCAGCGACTGCGCACCTACCCCTCCCATTACCCAAAACAGTCAACTGATAACAAGTTAGGATTAAAGTTGGGTTAGAGGTGGAGTAGGTGCACATTTGCTTAGATACTGACAGTAATCCCAAACATACCATTTAGTTTTGATTCAGAGTTGCACCGAATCACATTAACAGCAAAGATGTAACGACCGCTACAAACGTAATTGACCTGGATCCGTGTGTGAGGTAAATAACTGAGTATTTCTACTGTAAAAGTTGGTGGAAATCGAAAGTAGAAGTCAAAATCCCGACGGCATCGATTTCTGAGATCGTTAGACCCATAACAGTTCCGAAATGCATCGCACCATCTCAGTGAAGAATGATAACCCAAACCAACTGTGTACCAGGTGTTGTTTGTTCCATTTTTCAGGTAATTGCAGGTATTGGAACTCTGTTTCCATAACGCGGTGTTCAAACATGGGGGCACTAAATATCAGAATAAAATGTTTTTTTAATGATTTTATAAGATTTTAAACATGAATCAATGATACATACACATAAATTCAAATAATAAACAAGTTTGGCACAAACCTTTTCCTGTTTTTCTCGATTGGCATTCTATGGAGGTAATCCTGATGGCGAATGTCTTCAAAAAGTAGTTTCTTCCGTATTTTGGTATACCGCAATACTTGACGTAAACGTGTTTGAAGTGAGAGACGTCATTCACTCCTACCCCTGTACTTACATCGAAGAAAGATGAACGGAGTCTATAAAACTTTAAGGAGCAATAGCTTTTCCAATCGGTTGTTTGATGAAGGCATATTGAAAAGTAATCACACCACAACTGTAAACATTGAGCAAAGTCACGTTTCCGGTATTCCCCAGAACTTCTTATTTTACAGCCAGCTTTTAACCAATGTTGAGAAGTGGCGTTCTTGATTTGCTGGCAGTTACCTCGCTTTAGCTCTGCGATGTTAAGCGATTCATAAGAATAACAATATTTTCCTGTTTCAAAGAAAAAAACAAAAAAAGACCCCTTAGTCCAAATAATACACACCCAGTGATATAATCTTAAGAGGCAGATTATATTTTAGCAAAGGGATTTCGAAAAAGTAAGGTGAAAAAAATAAATAGTCTTTTTCTGAGCCTAGTGGCCCAGACAGCCTTTCCCTCCCCTGGATGAGACGCTACTTCATCACAAGGTAACCCCAGAATCTCATCAATCTTCCCTGGAAATTTGCCAGTAACCATTTATACTCTCAGGGGGAGAGACACACTGTGAAAGTAACGCGCCCTACCAACGAACACAAGACAAGGTCTAGAACCCAGACCACTCGACACGGAATCCAGTGGTCTGAGTATCAAAGAGGAAGAAGAAAGAGCGAAGAAGCTCACAGCAGGCAATATTTAAATTGCCAGGACTAAAACAGTCTAGATGCTCTTCTAACTAAGACTGTCAAAATCATTTTTAGATTTTTAAGTTTCGAGGCTCTTGGAGAGTTTTTTTTTTCGTTTTTTCCCCCAATATTTCACGATTTTGACACATTTTTAATCCACCATTAATTTCCTCGTGATTTCGTTGGCCACCTTACGTCACGAATGACCCCACGTAGGTCGACATTTGCCCTACGATTATTTGCGTCGAAACAAAGCAAGGAGGAAAAAAATATCATTACATCTCTACTATTTTATATGGGAAAAAAAAACCAATTTGATCTGTAGAGTCTAATGATAACGTTATTAAAAAGCTGGTCGCCAATAAGCAACACTGGCTTTTTAACTAGCGGTTTTTGCGCGATATGAGGATTAATTTTATTAAATAAATAAACCCCTTTTTTCCTTGCCAGTAGGTCGGCTGTTGTTTTCTTCGGCTGAGAGATTGCTCTCCAAATTTCACCATTTCTCTTGAAGCTTTGCTTCCCGGCCAAGTATTCAGTTTATTTCACTTTCAAATCCGTGAACAATATCAATTGCGATACCCACTGCCCGAAGTGGGTCTAACTACTGAATAATTTTAAACTTCTTTAAATTTAGAAGCGTTCGGTCTTCCTCACCTCTTGAACGAAAAAAAAATGGCATTCGTAAAGAAGATACATTGCCAAATGGATCTTTTTTGAATAAACTAATGCAAAATGAATGTTAAGTTGAACAAAAAAAGCTAATTTTTTCCTGCTCCTGGCTTAGACTCGGTTGACAGAGAACTAAAA
Organism: Pocillopora damicornis; assembly: GCF_964200805.1. Taxonomy (NCBI): domain Eukaryota; kingdom Metazoa; phylum Cnidaria; class Anthozoa; order Scleractinia; family Pocilloporidae; genus Pocillopora; species Pocillopora damicornis. The sequence goes on from NC_142670.1 coordinate 3,954,213, forward strand.
CGTATTCAAAATGTCTTTCAAGGCACGAAATAGAAAGCAAATACATTTCCCAGTATTGGTCATTTTCCTCTTCTTTCATATCGTCTGTCACTAAAACTGACTTACCTTGAGCTATATTCCGAACATTCCAAATAACTGCAAAAGAAAGGAAACACAACCGCGGCAAAACATGACAAAAGTAAACCATTCTTTTTAATAACACGGCAGTGTTGCACTCGAGTCGTTGAGGCATTGCTCAAGTGGAAAAGAACAGGTGGAATTTTAAGCAAACAAACGATTTGATCTGAATATTGGGCCACGGCCGAATTTATTGTTCAGTGCTACCTGTCACCCTGACATGTTTTTCGTCACAGTCAATATCGATTCCCTTCACGGTTAATTCTTGAGGTAAATAATTTGGTATGCTTGAGAGACTGTGGTCTTATTTCCTCAAACTGCAATCACAGAAACACATTTTGTTAACCTTTCCATATATTATCAGTAGAGTATTCGTTTCCGTTTGGACCTGTTATGATTAACGCATTTTTCCTGGTGTAAGAAAAATAATTAGGTTGAATAGGAGATATAAGCATGATAAAGCGATGGAAGAAAACCAATATTAAGGTGTATTAGAAAGCACGTTTTAAATTGGTATTAATACTGGCAGTTATATGAATAAGTTAGTTTAAACAGCTATTTTAATTTTTAATTAAACCTTCGCCTTGAGGTAAATAATTTTATCTCCTAAAATCACCAAGATAGAGCAGTCCATCAATTCCAACTGACCTGAAAGTTCAGTATTGGTTGAGTACTAAACGGAAACATTACCTTATCATAATGAAAAAAAAATATGGGTAATATAAGGGGCATAATGCATATTTGATAATGAAAAGAATGGCATATACCATAATTTAAACGTAGTCGAAATTGGCTTTATATTCGTCTAAGCGTTTTACGTTAGTTTTGCAGAATTTATCAGACGATTTATGCGACAATAAACTTTTTACACGGTCAGTTAGAAACTCTCATGATGTGGAACGGTGAAAAAAAAATTACGACCATTCTAATCCAAATGAATAATAGAGGACTACATTGTATTTTTATAACCTCATGTGCTATGAAAATTTTTAAACAAATGGTGATTAAAAAAAGCAAAATCTTTACCAAATCAAAATTAGCAAAAAGGCTTCTTGAGCTATTGCATAGAAAAGAATCATTTTGCCGTAAGCGGCGGCTATCAAGCTTTCCCTGTAACAAGTATATTTAAGATAATTAGCTTTGTTGTAGAGGAAAGGTCCAATCGTTTTATATGTCTTGGTTCTTTCTACACAGAATTCGAAAATCGTGGCGTTCAAGAATCATTTCGCGTCGTTACCGGGTTGGATGAATACCTTATGGCGGCTGATTTTCATTTGTTTTCACTCAATCATTACGCGACTGTATTGTTGTATTGATTCCGTGTATTCGTCCTTGGAAACTCGACATATTCAGCCAGCAATTATTCACAATTAGCCGATTATTTACTTTTTGTTTCCACAATGCTGATAAATAAATGCTAAATGCTCATCACATTTTCCAGATTAATTGCATTTATGCGGTTTTATCCGGAGGTAAATCTGCAGTATTATGTTTACATCTAAATTGGCTTTCATTTGGTATGCAAGCAGCGACTCTTGGATCACGTAGCTTTTGATCGGTTGATTTTTATTGAAGTTTTCACCCTACGGAGAAAAATCTTAGAGCGGTGGAAATTTGGTTCAAATTACAACGTAGTTTTATATTTAGTCTGATGAGAGAATTTTTTTTTCTTTTTTTTTTTCATTATTACACGAGTTTAAAAATCAGCTACTCAGTATCTATTTATGGTGCTCCTAGAAGCAGACGAAGGTTTCGCTCATCAGGTGTTAAATAAGAAGAGAAAAATTAATAAAGGCAATTCATAAAGATGCGGTAATATTTACAGGAGTTGATTTAAGTGCTTCGAGACGTCAACAGAATCTATAAGCAAAATCAATAACTACAGCTTCAGAAGTCTGTAAATAATTTAGTAAGATCAAAGAAAACCTTATCAGTTAAATTAAAGTAGTTTTTTGTTAATATTTAGATGAATGGAATTTAGCTCTTTTGAACTACTTCTGACCTTGTACACAATTTTAAATCTACCACAAAAATCAGAGCAAAATCAAATGATAATTATTTTGGATTAAAGAAAACCCAGGTTTTCTTACACTGTCAAATCATAAGTGTATGGCTTATTCAAACTTCTTACTTAAGTGTTATCAGCCACCCCAATGGAGACTCCATTGGGCGATTGCCCCTCGCCCGATAGCATTGTTATCATCCTGGGCCCGGTTGTATAAAGTTTGGATAACACTATCCAAAGGATTAATCGCTATCAAGCGGATAAGTGATCGCAAAACTTATGGCATTATCCACCGGAAAGAGATTTATTTAGCGGATAGTGTTATCCGACCTTCGGACAACAGGTGCCTGATGCATATCAGCCGTGCTAAAATTATTCTCGCTCATTGGCCATTGGACCGAGCCCCGTTAACCCATAATGTTTTGTATTAATCTAATTATGATCAAATAAAAAGGAAGTACACTTTAGGTATGTAAAGTAGAGAGTGATGTCATACTCTCGAGAAAGTGAAAAAAGAAAAGAAAAACAAACACCTAAATAAGCAGGATATTCATTCTGTTTCTTGCCTTTAGCTCTCAGGCCAGGTCTTTGTTTATTATTACTGTTTTTTCTTTTTTTGCCTTTTTTCACTTAGGAAGTGAAAATAAATTGCATCAAGAAGTGAGGTGCATTTATTCTACCAATCTACGCAATGTGATAATCCTTTATTCAGAGAGCGAAACACACGGCTCGAGACTCACGTTTTACGCATATGATACGCCACACACCTCACGATAGACTCAGCACGCATGACGCATGACGCACGTTTTTTAGTGTTTCTTGTTTTACGTGAAGAATCATAATAGCTAATTACTATTCCCGCGACGAGCTGACTAACAAACTTGTAAACTCTATCTCTTAGACTGTGCCATTCCATTAGGGTCTATGGCTTGGCGCTTGTTGATTTTGAATCTGGAATAAACTAGTTGGCTGCATTTGAATTTTTGTTTTTTTTTTTGTTTTACTCCATCGGCATCACTTTTGGCTGGTTTCTGTCTTCCGTGGCAGGGAAAATCATGCCAATTCTTTGTTGCAGTCGATCTCGAATCTGCAGGTGAAGAAAAATAGAAAAATCAAGCAAATAATTGATTATAATAAATTCCCTTGGCAGATAACCCTGTTCATGCATGTAGTATTCAAGAATGAAGTTTACGAGAGGTACCATTAATACATCCCATCATAATGATAATTAGCAGGTAATTTAGTCTTAAAAACTGAGTTGAAAACGCAAATTAGCCATTGTAAAGGGTAAAAAAGCTGACGTTTCGAGTTTGCTACACTCTCCCACCGACGCAGCACCACAATTTCTTTAGAAACTTACCAATTTATTCATAATGATGATTAAGTTGATAGATGAATGATGATGACAAAACCAAGAGCAGTTAAATTCGGTCTGTAATCATACGAGTTATCAACAAAATCGGATCCGGACGAACGCGAAGCGGGATATGGACATATTCGTATACAGAAGGCAGTATTAATATACTTACTCAGCTACAATAAGCATTGTACACTAAACAACAATACATTATACACTAAGAGTATCTTGTTTAGATAATTATCTTGATGACGTGGATTCATTTATAGAGAAATATTGCATCATTTCTTGGAAAATCTCACCTGACTGTTCCTAACGCAATGAAGAAGAAAAATCAAGAAACCCTAATAAAGAAGAACGAACCTTAAATCATACGTCGTCATTTGGGAATATAACGCACCGATCAAAAGCTGAAATTTTTTATGTGATCGTGCTCTTCGGGATATACTTAAAAAACATTTATTATTACCCGCAAGGAATCAAAAGGTTGGGAAACTAACAAGCACAATTTTCAGTAAATAGCGAAAGTTTTGCTCAAGCCCAACCTTAGCCGTTGTCCCTAATACTTTCTCTCTCTTGCCAGGGATGGGTGATGGCTAAATGCCACGGAGACATTAGGAAAAAAACAAACAATAAAAAAAATAACAACAACAACAAAACATAACAAAACAGAAAAAAACAAACAAACAAAAATAATAACAAATGGATGATTGTCTCTACCATGTGAGCGTTTAATGCACATAACGATATTCGTTAATCATGTCAGAGAAACAAGTATGAGCAATACACGAGATCTTCTTGGTCTGAATTGTGCCAACTTTACAAGCTTCAAGAAAATAGAACAAAAGGCCAAACAACCAAGTGAATCCCAGAAGAGGAAGCAAAATAACACATGTCCTTATCCCAAGTCTGAAAGTAGGAAGGAAATATGAAATGAGCCTATAAGAAAGCTTGTTTAACTAGCTCAATTTTATTAACCGGTCGCTGTATTTAGCTAGATACGTAGTTTCTTCACATTAAGCCTTAGCTGTGTGATTTGTTTTGTTAACTTCCAAAGTGGCTGTCTCCAACCAAGAGCGTAACTGGGTATTGACAAACTGTCAGAGAAAACTGAGAAAACGCTAAGAGCTTACTTGAGATGGAAAGTTGACTCAAGGAAAGTAGCAATTTACTTAATACCACATAATCCCTTTAAAATCTCGGCCGTGTGAGCCACTATGCTCGAGAGTAGACATTACCTGGTTTAATAAGTGAATTCAAAATCGCATACTACATTATTCTTGAAGACAGGTGTTTTAATAGAAATTTGATTTTGATAGACCTCGCTTGCCGTGGAGTAACAGAACGAAAAACGTCTTTCTTTATTTCTTTACCGAGCTCAAAACTTACCATCTCTCTAATTCCTATCTACATACATTATTCTTAATTAACAACGTTGCTCACCGTACGTGTTGAATAGTTCCCCTTTTTTGCTGCATTTTGGTCATTTCTCTGATGACTCGCACAAGAATTAGTATGTTCAGCTTAAAATGAAAACATCTCAATGACTGACAACGAACGAATTGGTGGGATACAGATAGGTAGAAAGAGGAACACAAGCAAACACTAGGACACAAACATGCAGAATGACAGCCCATAGTAAATAGTGCTCAATAGAAAAACAAGGATGATAAATTGTAGTCCATTGATTGTAGTAGAGAACACTCCTTATCAAATATGGTTTTACTTACCACTTCAACTATTATCACAAACGCAACAAAAATCCAAATAAGATTGTTTGCAGAAGACATCCAGCAGCTATTAAAAAAATGAAAATGTCTTATAAAAAACCACAATTGGAGAGAAAATGGCAAAGGAATTTCAGGGTTTTTTTTATATCTATAAAGATTTCTCATTAACTGTTCATCGTCGACAAAGCTCTTGATTCCGTCTTTTCCTGCAGCGATACTCAAAGAAATAATGACCATTACTGCAGGAAAAACTGCAAGAGAAAAACAATAAGTAACTCGGAGTTGTGACAAGATACAACTGCAGACACTGAACACAGAGATGTGAGTATTGCTACTGAAACTTACCCCATGAAAAAGCATGATATATAGCCATCCGGTTTTTAATGTTGTAAACTTTCACAATAAACAAGTAAAGGTAAATTCCCTCCACCATCATCCAACAAAAAGCGGCCGTAAAAAAGTATTGCATCAGAGCCGCCACAGCGACACATGTAGCCTAAAGAATTGCCGATACAAAAACGCAGTTAAGAGCTTTGTGCTGCAATGGCAATAAACATCCGTGTTTGTCACTATATCGAGTAATTCAGGAAGTCCTGATTATGAGAAAATCATGATTGAAAGTGAGTGCCCGCCGAATGCTTGCCACCCGTTAGGAGAGTCGTGGAAGTGCTTCACTATATTTTGTTATAGAACTGCAGGTCAGGGAACCATGATGAGTAATTTCTTGATCTCATGTAATAGATGACATCAGGACTAGCAAATATGAAAATGGTTGCATTATGAAATTGCTGCGTGGTTACACAGTTGTGCCGATTTTGAAGCATTCGTGGTTTCAGCCCGCTAAATTTGACAAGGCCGTCCATTGTATAAGTAGCAGAATATCTAGAATTGTAGCCAAACAACAACTGGATGATGATCATGATGAAAACAATGATAGAATCTAAAGAAGTGAAAGAAAGAGGAGATGAGACATGAGTCCATCAGCCATATTATTTCTAAAAAAAAAAGTCTTGCACCGCATAAATAGCGCATTGTTGTCTTTAGCAAACAGATCTTACGAATTCTTTTCATCAATGTTCTCATATTTAGCATCGTAAAACAAAAGATCATTTTTTTTTGCCAAAAAATTATAATGGGTAAGTAAATGCTTGGTTAGTTAAGTATAAAAGAGCACAAACCGTGATTGTTGATTTGTTAATTCCAGCAAGAAAAATGACTTGCCCAGCTCCAAGAGATCCAGTCAGACTCACTCTTATTTGAGAGAGAGGTTGGTGCATATCACTGTAACAAGAAAAAGCGCTCAACGACGGAATAAGTTATCACCTAAATAATTATTAGGAAACATTGAAAAACAGCCCCTAATTTAAGTGGTGTTACACTTGTCAGTATTTTGACTTACCTTAGGAAAATGTAGGAGAACACAGTAATTGTTATTCCAATGAGGGAGAGAGCTAAGCCCATGTACGTAAGGATGTTCAATGTTTTTTGATGTGTTCCTGCTATCTGCTTTGCATGTGAATAGAATACGAAAAAACAAACCAAAAAAACAGCAATAACAAATAAAAAATTATGATGAAAGAAAAGAAAAAAGTACTATTTAAAAGTTGCATGAACGTAGTAGACACGAGAGACGCTCTCTCTTTGAACTCGATCACTGAAAGATTAAGTTCGTTTAGTTCTTAATTTTGCAAAGCAGAGCTTGTTTCAAAGTAGTTATCAGATAAACATCATTCTCTTAGTGTTATGACTTGAAGAGATGTCCAAACATTTTGAAAGTATGCGTCATTACTGGTGTTCTTTGCCTTTGTTACAGATGCAGCCGAGTGTTTCGTTAATTAAATTATGAAATTATGAGATCGAAAACATAGCAACAAACAAACAAACAAACAAAAAACAAGTTAATATGTTTTCACATTATCATTACCGTTTGAGTACCATCGTACTCGAATAAAACCGCGAAGTGAGTCAAATGATTACAACTACACTCTGTTTCTTCTGAGTTGCTCTCTGACCTTACCACATGGCAGCCCTCCCCAGACCAGCCGTCTGGACTGAAAAAGGTATGGTGAATGATGAATGCTGATTAACAGAAGAAGAGCTAAATATTCGATAGAACGAACCTGTTCTGTTCCGCTCTAGGATGGTCAGCCAATGAGAGGTAGGGTTAAAAATTTACTTTCAGCAGGTTTGATAAATTTTAAGTTTATAAAGGAAAGAGTTAAAACTTCATTTGGACTGTTACCTCTCTTCATTAAATTCATTCCAAAACACACACTGCCTTTTAGTATCAGTAGCCTGAAAAAGATAGCATATGGAAGTGAAAAGAAAATGTTTTATATGCGTATACAAAACCATTATTGATTGAAAAATAGCAATAAAATACAGTTTAAAAAAACCTTGATATTTCTGAATCTCATGATGACATTCTGTTCCAATTGTTTCAGCATTGGATCCATCGTCACTGCTATTAGTTTTGAGTTAAGGCTCCTAAGTGCGAAATAATTGTGAGGGTAAATTTACTGTGAAATGACTCATTTGGAGTTCATATTTGCATCAAATGGTTCAATTATTGTACCTTGTATTGTTGTCGATTCGAGTTGGTTTGAAGAGCGCATGTAGATCTGTGTATATGATACCCACCAGCAATGAACCTTAGTTAGAAGAAAAAAGAAAAACTCGGTTCAGTATTTATCTTTAATTTTTTAAACTTACTAATTCCAGTGAAACAAAAGTTAACGATTATTAAGTAGACAAAAGTGACCGAAAATCCATAACTATCTGTTATATATGTTTCTAATGAAAGTACGATCGAAAAAAAAAGATCCTTTTTTTCGGTAAGCGTGCCTAGTTATTGATGTAAACGTTGACGGTTTTTACAAATAAAGGGAAAGGTGGAGATGAAACATTAGTGCAGTAACTGTGGCTTGTGTTTTGGAAACAAAGCAGTTGCCATACAAATGCCATGGAATTAGAGACTGGGAAACAAAATTGAGACAAACCGTTTCTTCCAACGATTCTTGAAGGTATTCTAATATATTCGACTTTTTGTGGTTCCACGAGGTAGAAATCTTGATTATTTCCGTGTGAAGCTCTCTGGAGAAGCAGAACTATTCACAAAATGATAAAAAAATTAGATTGTGTTCATGAAATGTTACCTAGATTAGACAAACAAAGATACATCTAAGGTTAACATACCTAGTGTTTCGTAAACCCTGTAGATTTGTGGCATTGATTCACTGAGATGATGTTGCGCATACTTGAGAACAAAATCCTCAAAAGCCTTTGCAGTTTCAGATATCGATTTCACACGCTCCTCCTTTTTTTTAAATTCACTTGCGTTTCAAGGTTGTGAATTCTCCTATACTCTTCGATAGTGTCTTGGAAAAAATTGACTGCCTCCTAACAGTGAGAATGGAAGCAAGGGAATGAATAAATTAAGGAAAGAATTGGTGGCGGATTCACAGATAGATGAATAGGTGTTGAAACGGTCACTCTTTTTTATTTTTATTTGTCTTCCAAAACTACTGAGAGAGTCAGTAAAGAATGTTCAACTAACCTTCAAGCTGCTATTTTGCTGGACATCTACTTTGTTTAAGGTAGAAACAAAATCCTTAGCCTACCATGAAGAAAACTGATGTTAAGCACGTGATCTTAATCTAATAACACCTTTGTTTCCTTTTGCGGAAATGACTGAAACTATGCTCTCACAATACATACTGAAGTTAAGCCCATGATCTTAATTTAATAACAGTTTGTTACCTTTTGTGGAAATGCTCTCTTGATACAGCTCGTAAAAGGTTAATTTATATTACTATTAGTTTATTTATCATACGCGCCGTCGAATTTCGATATTTATCTACAGGGCTAAGTCTTTTAGACCCAAAGGAAAATAGAGTTTTCTGCAGATGAAACCTTTTTAATCCTACAGCTTCCAAATAAGATTTATGTATAGATTTAAACCAATAAATGTCAGAAACGACAAAAATGAAATTAAAAAAGGGCATAAACAAAAGCAAAAAAGAATTAATAAATAATTTAATAATGAATTGCATACCAATTTTTCTGTCCTAGAGCTGATCTTTTTTTTGGTGCCTCTGGTGTAACTGCCGTGGATGAATCTGATGACTTATTAAAGCCTGTTTTTAAAATGCCAACAGAAGCAAATAGTTTAAATTCATTTAGAGGCTACCCCTAGACAGCAGCCATAGAATATCAGTAGGCATGCAGAAATAGGTGAGCTCAGTTACTTACTCTCTGTGGTCTTAACTAGAATATGAGAAGTTGTAGAACCTTGGATAAGTTCTCCTTGAGGAGTAGTGACATCAGTTGCTACAGCTTTTTTGGTAGATCCATCAGTTGAAGAGGCCTCGGTTTTTGCCGCCTGTGTAGTAGGCTGATGTGGGATACAACTAGAACTACAACTGGTATTGCATCCCCCTTTACTCAAACATTTAATTTGGCACTCTTTTGCGTTGCATATTTGCCTGCAGCTTGTTCCAATGCACGTAAGACGGCATGAACTCTGAGCATTGCAAGACTGTGTACAACTTCGCCCACTGCAAATTAGATTACAAGCGCCAGAATTGCAATTCTGTTGACATGTCTGTCCACTGCATGTCAAATTGCAAAACTTTGCAGAGTTGCAGCTCTGGGAGCATGTGCTTTTGTGGCATACTCTACTGCATTCATCGTTTTGAACACAATTCTGGGTGCATCTGTTTTTTTCTTCGTTGTCACATGTCATGCTTTTTACATTCGTAGCTCTTATGACGATTACTGCAATAAAAAAGTGAGAGAAAGTTAACAGATAAAAACTGATTAAAAAAATCATTTCCAACGTATTTTGATCTAATATACGACTTGCTGATTACTTGTTTGGAATCCTTCGGTACCAAAAATAAGTATTTTCTTCGGGTTACTTTTTCCTTTAGCAAAGATTCCTCAACGTGAGAAGCAAATGGTTTAACCGTAAATAAATAGCATTCAGCCGGATTTTAAAACTCCGTTTTGCTGCATATGGAAATATGCTCCTGGTAGAAGAATGGCGGGTCAATTTCGTCAGCTGTTAGAAAGCGATTCCTTAACTAAATAATCATGATCATCTCACCATTAAAACTGCGGTATTAAACGGTAATAATGAGCTGGAGATTTTCCAAATGAATTTGCGCGAAATTAATGATATAAAATTGACTTTCCTCTTACTTTAGTCTTTGGAGACAGAAAATTGTTGCTTTTGTTTTGTTGTTGCTGTTGTCGTTATTGTTTTTTTAGTCTTGGATATTACAGTAGCTGCAAAGTTTGGCAGCAGTTAACTGAATGCAAAAACCTCGTGGGGAGAAGAAGTTCCCCTGTGGTCTACACTCCTTCATTAAAACTCCTTTAGCAGCCCTTATATAAAGAAAAATAAAATCGATATTATAATTTTTTTTTCCTATGGAGTGTTTTTCAAATATAGAATTATTCAGAACTTGTGGAATAGTGTTAAACCGAGTTATCAGTTGAAAATACGGCTTTCTTTTCCCAGGTGGATGCAAAATCGAAAACAAATCTTTTCTGGCTAAATGACAGAAATATTTAATTGACGGTAAAGCTTTCGATGCAGGAGTCCTATGTTTACTTTTTAAAAGTGAATTTATATTATCCATCGAAGTAGCTTCTAAGCCATGACGTCTTTTTTTTTTTTTCATCTCAGAAACAAAAAGAAAATATCCCGATCAACATTTTTCCACTAAAAATTGAAATATCTGTAAAAATTATCTTCTGCGTTTGTTTTTTTCCTCTCTGAGTTATAGTGTGACTAGATTGCTCAAAAACTGAGCACTTTCGAAACCAGGTGGTCGTTTATTTTGCTCCTCGAAGTGAAATAGGTCGTTGGTCTCAGACATACAGAGAAATTTACGAAATATTTCGTGAAAAATAACGGAAAGAAGAAAAAATGCGTTATTTCATACTCAATGCCTACATCCTAACTTTGGCTCAAAATGATTTGAAGAAAGACGAAAACCGTTAATGTTTCGCTCGCATCAACGCAGCTTAGCAAGCTCGAAAAAAATAAATTTTGCTCAAACCCAGGTCGTAGCATTCACTCTAGGTATGAAGTGATAGAACTTATAACACTTACAACGTACAATCACGCTTAACACTTACCTAGTGTGACGAGAAACATAATGGCTCCCATCGATTTTCTGACATCAGTTTTCATAATTGTTAAATCCCTTACCGCTTCAATGGTTATTTGTTTATATATCGGCGACGTCGCTGGTTTCTTTGCTTTTAATGATTCCCCGAGATCGCTACTTTTTTGTTTTTGTTTTCCTTTTTTGAGCCTCTTTAACATATATATAACAAAATTCAAATGCTATTTTGAACGCGTGGAAAAAGACATGCTCGGAATATGTCGCCGAAGGCGGAAAATGTAGGAACTGTATTAAATTAATATTCACGAAACTTAAATGTCAATTGACATCATGCCATTAGGTAAAGGAACTGACAAAAATTAAAGAAGAGATTGAAAAAAGGATTTGTCTTTAATAAACCGCTTTTGTCTTTTGAGTTTGGCAAGTAGATCTCCTTTAAACTGACTTTTTTGTGTTTTGTTTTTTGTTTTTTACTTTTTTCGTTTTTTGTTTCAAATAAACCAGGGATTCTAGTATGCAGTATAATAAGACAATCAGGAACAAAAATTGCAAGGTCACATTGTGAATCTATATCAAATATAATTCCTAGACTGATTTTAAAAAAGAGGTTGTAAGTTTTCCTCTTTTTATAAACCGAAAATAAATTGCTTGGACATAAGAATTGGATGAAGAAAAACATCTAGTACAATAATTAAAAAAAAAAGGAAGTCTTCGTTGATGAACATGTTTGGCTTTACCATATCATTGCTGTCATATATTATTGTCAAACTATTAATTGACTGTGAATATATAAAAATCATATATGTGAACTGCGGTCAAAGACGTGGATATGGAAGTGATCTTTGCAGTAATGGACACTTCTTTAGCAGTAGTGAAAATAAGTCCTAAAAAAAATCAGATCTGTACTGCTAAAGTAATGTTTAATAAACTAATATTAATATGAATTAACCTTTTACGAGCGGTATCAAGAGAGCATTTCCACAAAAGGAAACAAACTGTTATTAAATTAAGATCATGTGCTTAACTTCATTATGTATTGTGAGGGCATAATTTAAGTCATTTCCGCAAAAGGAAACAAACTGTGTTATAATATTAAGGTCATGTGCTTAACATCAGTTTTCTTCATCGTAGGCTAAGGATTTTGTTTCCACCTGAAACGAAGTAGATGTCCAGCAAAATAGCAGCTTGCAGGTTAGTTGAACATTCTTTACTGACTCTCGGTAGTTTTGGTAATATTACTGCGAGGATCGCTTTCATATTCATATCATATTATTGTCCATCAACTTTTGCGGCAATCAACTGATAAAAGTAAAGATGAGATACGTAAGACGCGCGCGAGACGGTCAAACAACGAGTCCCGCTATTAGTGCAATAGTTTATCTGACCGATTTTCGCTTTTATTGGCCTCACTCCAGATCAAAGTTACAATTCCTGTACTTATATCAATATCCAAAATTTTACCTATCGGATTTGTAATACAACATTATTTTACGTGCCCATTCTAGGATCCATTTTATGATGATTTCCTAATATGTTTTGTGGCTCAAGGGTTTCTAGAAGTCAAGTGCGAAAAGAGCGTTTAAGAATACATATTTTAAAGCAAATGGGGTAACCCACCAAGCACATAAAATGCTAAACTTCTGTTTCTATTCCCTTGTAGAGTAAATCAATCCAGATGGCGAGGATCCGGAATTAAGAGAACACATGATGAAATGAGCAATGTTAAAGGGCCAAGCTCAACCAGGGTGCATTGCAGGGGTTGTGGCCATCTTCAGCATTTTCTGTATTATTCGCCTGAGCCTTTGCATTCGTGATCAAGAACCGGCTCTTTTAAACCTCAAAAAGTGTCTTTTATTGTCTATTATCTATTTGCTACAAAAATAAGGAATTTTGGAGGCAAGTCAAACAGCACTTCGGCACTTGGGAGACCAACAGAAGGAGAAACGTAAACAATCGATTGCAAGCCTAATACCATGTAAGTTTTTGAGTGACATTTCTCTCCCAGTGAGATCAAATTTAGCAATACATTTATGTAAAATTCCATCTTGGTATCCTATAATCTTTAAGCGTATTTTGAACCACTTTATGTTTTGATTAAATTTGAAGCGTGACGAATTTAATCATAGAGAGACGTCACACTTCTCTTTCAACGAATCCTTTCTTTGCACCTGAGGTATGATACGAATAAACATTTAAGTATTGAAAGATCTTTGTCTCTCTGTGATGCGGTTAGAAGTCAACTGTCGATTCCCTGATAAACATCTTTCTTCCGAGCACTTTTACGTCCAAGAATATAAATTCTGATTCTGATATTTCAACCGTGGATAATGTTCGTATCGTGGTACAATTTACAGAATGTGGCTGTTTACTCGCATTAAAAATTTTACCACTTTGTCTTTGGTTCTGTTCCACAGACGAAAAAAGTCGTTATCATACCTCTTTCTAAGTAGGGGTTTAGTTTTGCTCTGAGTGTTATTACCCTTTTTCTATTTTTGCAATTTAAAAAAAATATATATATATATACATATCGGCAAAAACTACCGCTGTGGTTAAACTTTATGCCTTTCCGTGAGTTTGTGAAGAAAAAAAAAATCGAGTATCAAGTCCCCGGATAATAACATTCACAAAGCCGCTCAAAACGCATTGGTTGAGTCTGGCCCCTTTAAAGAGTATCGAGCTATCAATCATAAAACATTTCTAATTCTATAAACGACTGTTTCATAACGACTTTTTTACCATAATTGATCATAACCGTGATATATACATTACACAAGTCGGTGAAAAAATTATGTTGGTTGTTCAGTAAAGGCGGGATCAAAGGGCTGAACATCAATTCTTCTCACTTTTGCCGCGTCCCTTTAATAACCTGGGATATTCTCTTGTCAGATTTTAGGCCAGTTTTGGCTGGTAAGATGATGTTCAACTTCCTTTTTAACCGTTCTTTTATCTACGAAAGTAAAAAAAATATATTATAACAATAAAAAAGAAGAGAGAAAAATGAACTACCTCAATTTATGTACTTTTTTTTGTTTTCATCATTTTGTCTCTATAAAATATATGTTGCCAGTCGTCTTTTCTTAGTTCTGAGACGCTGAGTTTAAGTCAGGAAAGAGAAGCGTTGGTAAAATAGATGTGACAATGATGACTATAATATATGATAATAATACTCATAATAATAATAATTATAATGATAATGATAAATCCATTTACGCCCAAATTGTCAGTTACCTGAGTGTTTCGCACACAGTGAAAAAGAAACATCAGAAATCCCTGTAAAACAAAATTTGTAAACGTGAGCTGTAATTGCAGTTGATTTCTTAAATATATTTTTTTGTGCTTTTCCTTTGCTAGGGTAACACTTTTCAACGCCTACTTGATAGAAATTAGAGATGGTTGTGTTTACCTGAATCGAACTTAAGACCGTATGTATGTGGGCGCAAATTTTGTCCTCCGAGGAAAGGAGACCAAAAAGCCACATAAAGCCTAATAAGGGAGTCATCATCGCGCATGTCTTGATGCAAAGTCTGCAGAATAAACGTAAAACAACTCAATTCTTTAAAAACTAGGTGAATAGAATATTCAATCAGAAATCGATGAAAAACGTAAATTCTAAATATAATTTGTTTGCTTCTTTTTTTGTTTGGCTGTTTGCTTAATTCTTGTTTAACCTTCTGATAATTTCATCTCATACCGTAACTGATGATTTTCCCCAGTAGATTGCATTCTGGTCACTTCTCTGATGACTCTTGCCAGGACTAACACATTAATCTAGATAAATTATAGGGACTACGTTACTTTGTTAGCATTTAGTTGGACCCCTTGCCATTTTTTGAGGAATGTGTAGACATTTGTTACTGATAAGCTTAAAAACTATCACGAGACTGTTAACGGCATCGACGTTTCTTCCTTTTGTTCGGACTTCATCGTTAGATTCAGGGGAGTTTGCAAGAATGTGAAATGCCCACTTACGAGAGCTAATTGGTTAGTTTCCACCTGTTAGTATCGGTTAAAAAAGGTTAAAGAATACAAGGTTTTTTAATATATCTACAAATATTTAATACAAATTCCTTTGATATTCATAAACATGCTACTTACGATTTCCACCGCCAAAACAAAGGAAGCAAAAATCCAAATCAGATGGTTAGCCTGGGACAACCAACAGCTTGCAAGTAACAAATTTGAGCATTAATCATAAAAGCTTCAGTCTATGCTTGGCTTCGTTGAGCCGGCGACGTATTCTATGTCATGAATAATCACCTAGAGTAGTTGAAATAAAGATTTTCAGAAGTTCAATGCTTACTATTTCTCGCTGACAAAGCTATGAATACCGTCTTTTGCTGAGGCAATTATCAGGGAGATGCTGACCATAAATGCAGGGAAACCTTCATAATAAAAGATATCACTCAAATTAAACTTTAAAGGAAAAAATATACATAGTCGAATGTAATCTAGATAAACTCTTTATGGCGCCATATAGCGTTTGATAGTGGAAAGGAACGTCAAAAAACTCACTCCAGGAAAAAAAGTGATAGATAACCGTTCTTCCATCGATATTGTACACCTTCACAACGAAGAAGTAGAGAAAAATTCCCTCGATCAGCGTCCAACAGAAAGCTGCCATAAGGAAGTAAAGCATCAAGGCAGCTACTGCAACACATACACCCTACGGATCGAGAAGTACCTGGGTTTTTAGGAACTAACTAACTTTTAACGACAAAGTGCAGAAACAAATAAGATCAACCATCAAGATAATATACATCTATAACAATGATACAAATAAAAAAAGAAATGAAATAATAGTTTTAAAAAACTTTCTCGCGTTGTGCAACCGCATTGTTTTCTTCATACTGAGGCAATCATTTGCAGGGAATGGATAATGCAGTGGCGATTTTAGTTGGTCTTAAAACGAAGTGCTTACCTCGTCTCCTTTAGCATTAATACCAGCCAGAAAAATAATCTGACCAGTTCCCAGAGAAGCAGCGAGACTCAGCCTTACTTGGGAGAGGGGTTGACGCACTTCGCTGTAGATAAAAGAAATGCGAAAAAAGCAACCGCTGATACATTTTTTAGAAAAAAAGGCAATGAAATAGTCTATTTGTGGAAGGATTCGGAGTAATATGTTAGGAATGCTATAAAACAAATTCCCCTACGTGAAAAGAGCATAGGAAATTATTGTAAGAATTATTCCGATTATGGACAGGGTCAGTCCAACGTAGGTAAGAGTCGTCAGAATCTTCTCATCAGGTTTTGTGATCAGTGACATAGCCTGCAAATAGACAAAAAAATGAATCAAAATTATCCATTAGTTGATTGCAAATATGAGTATCATAGTCAATAGTTGGTTAATTGCTTATTGAAAGTGCTTTTTTTTTTTTTTCATTCGGAGAACAGAATTTGAAAAAAGTAATATGGTATTAATTAAAGGAGCTTCCGTTCTACTTTTGCTCGCGCTTTCTTTTTTTATCAGTTCCTACTTTTTTTATTTTGTTTTGCATCTTTGCTTGTTCCTTTTGTTGTTGTTAAGTGAAAAGTTGACTGCAACGAAGGCAACTGAGACTTTGACCGTGGTGACTGAGACATCGACAGTGGCGGTGATTGTGACAGCGAAAACAATGTCGAGGATAATTACCACAAAGATGGCAATGGAGTGGGACGTAACTTTATGGATTCGGATGGTGAAGACACTTCTGCAGTTAACTGAAACGTCCGGTGCAATGCTGACTGCGACAGTGACTGAAAGGGCGTCTGGGAAGTCGATAGCCAAAGAGATAGCGAGTGCAACTGAGACGGCGAATGTAACGCTGACTGTGAAGGCAACTGTAGCGATGACTGAGAAGGCGATTGGGAAGGCAGTTGGGAAGGTGACTGCAACAACGACGGAAACTGAGACTGAGACAGCAAATGAAATGGTGGATGAGACGGTGATGGAGACAGCAGCTGCAGTATCACCGACTGCGACATAGAGAATGACGCTGATCGTGACGGCGAATGCAATGGCAACAATGATGACCACAGTGGTGGCGATTGAGTGGGTTGTGGCCTCACAGATTCGGATTGTAAAGATTTGTCTGCAGTTGTGGTTAAGGACAATGATGGTGCAGCTGACATCGATGCAAATAACGCCAAAAGCAAAAAAAAATATTACTGAAGAAATGTTCTCAGAAACAACTTTTTTTCCCATACGGTTTATTTATACTACATTTTAATTTCAATTTATATTCATTAAAATAAATTAGTTCAATTGCTTTCTTATCTCTAAAATTGTCTTCCTGCGTCTTACAATTTTATCCTGATTGTCAGAAACTCCATAAGTTCCGCTATGAGAGCAGTTTTAAGTGCACCAAACGTGAACACATATGTAACATTCGCATTACGGTTAATGAGCGCTTTTTGCGTGCCTTTTACCTAGTTCAATCTTAAAAATAAAGATTACTTTTGTTTTTCCTTTGGAAATTTCGCAAATGTAAGCCAATTTCTCAGAGCCATTGGTGCCACAAAATAGGCCCTGGTCGCCATTAATAAACGGCTTGCATATATGAGCCACATACGTAAAGTGGCGTTAACTTATATCTAACAGACTTATTATCATGCGTTGGAGAGGATTATTTAACATTTCAGAAGATTTTGTGTCGTGCACCTATTTGGAATTCACGCCTATGGCAATGGCTTCATATTGAAAGAAACAAACAGAAAAAAACAGACAAAAACATAACAGAGCAACATAAAAACTCACTCAAGAGGGTAGTTGGACTTCTCGGACGTCTTAGAATCTCTTCCTGAGGAGATGGGGTTATCGGAGTGAGAGCGGAGGGGAGTTAGTTAAGATAGATTCAAAGATTTTCAGCTCTGCTTGCGTTATACAGTGTTACTCTAACCATTGATAAAAACTCAGAGGGATTCTTCCAAGGGGAAAGTAGTAGATTGTTACACTGCTTTTTAATACAACGATTATAATCCAAACTGATCAAAATTCACTTTCTGACTCGAAAGGGTACAATGTGCCTCGTTATGCGAACAAATATACCAGATTACTAAAAGATATCATTCATCCACTCGTTTTCAATTATTTATTAATTGATCTGTTGATTTAATTCATTTATTAATTATAAAACATAAAACTCGACTTTTACTTCTGCTATCACAAAAGAACGATTGTATTTGGTATTTTCACAATTAGCTTAGTGTTACCTTGTGTACTCAAAATGTGGATCATCATTAAGTCGTTATTAAGTACTAGTCAACAGTGGTTTAAAGGGAATACAGAAAACACAAGTGAGACGTGAATGTATGATACGATTTTAGACAATCGATTCCCATTTTCGTTCTATTGAATCCAGATATCTACGCTAATTTTTTTTATTCCAACTCATATTAAGACTACTATTTATCTGCCCACACATCACCGACATTACTGAGATTAACCCGTGAGCTTTTCCTTGTGGAGTTTTCATTTTTTTACAAATGGGAAAACGTTATCACAAAAAGTCGTTTAAATTGGATAACTGGGTATTGTATTGTTACTCTTTGAAGGACTGCAATTATACTGCCCACACTTCGATTGCATCACTTCAATTGACTTGTGAGCTCTTCCCCGCAGAGTTTCCACGATTTACAGCGGATGGGAAAATGATGTTCATCTTCCTTTTCAATCGCTCTCTAATCTGCAGATGAACAGGCGACCAAATATCAATTTCTGACCCACAAAACTTCTATTGATGTCTAGAAAATTCACAATTCGCCTTATGTACATCCTCGGTTTGATATTCCTCTTACCTGGCTGTTCCGCACACAGTGAAGAAGGAAAATCAGGATTCCCTAGAACAGATAATTACATCAGTTTTACACCTCTTGTAATCCGGATGAGAAAGTGATAAAGGTATGACCGTTTGAGATGAAACCAGAGTAAAAGTGGCGAAAGAATGAATTAGAGCAAGTCGCATATCTTGTAGACCAATAAAGATTGTCTGCTGTTGGGTAAATTATTTTGAATAGGCAATATCTTCTGACCAATGTCAAAGAGTCTTAGGTAAAAGAGTACTTTGAGCATTTAAGTATGTAAACAGATGACTAAAATTTAGTTATCGGCTAATTTTTATTGAAAGCTTACCTGAGTAGAGTTGAAAATGGTGAAAATGTAGGCAAAAGCTTTGTGTAATGATAACAAAAGTCCAAAAAGCCAGGTGACACCGAGCAGTGGGATCATCACCGCGCATGTTTTAATGCCAAGTCTGAATAACGAAAGCAACATATGATGAGCATCGATAAATCGTTTTTTCAAAGTCGTATTGCTTCATCGTCGCAGACTCACTAGAGTGGAATCTAGACAAATACTGCTAAACTAAATGCGAAAACAATATGATCACATTACCAGAGGAGCCTGTTTAGAAACCAGTTATTATTTACCTTTCCTATCTGAATTTTATCAAGTTTATCACAATTATCTAATAAATGTTAAATTTATCTATCATTTACCGTATCTGCTGTGTATGGTTGCCTTCCCCCGTGGGTTGCATTAATGTGCTCATCTCCTTTATTACTCGGACAAGTATCAAAATGTTGAGCTGAAAAAAAGCAAATAATATAAAGTACATAACCGACAACAGGAAAATTGTCATTCGTCTTGTTGCGAGCGTTTGAAAAAAGAAAAGTCTGAATCTTCATAAAAAATTAAACTCTCTCGCCAACGCACTACTGCGTCGCTATAATGAGCGACAGAGAAGCCTGTGCTGCGCCACACTATTATTTGGTTCACACACAAGGGAATATCAATTGGAGTTGATATTCTCTTGAAAGACGGTAGACGTTTGGTAATGAAAATATCTAATGATAGGTAGTCCTGGTATAGGAAATAACAATAATATTACCGACAATAGTAATAACAATGATAACAATATTACTGAGGCGTCAATTAATCAGAGACTCACAACTTCAATGAAAGCTACAAATGTGACGAAGATCCAGATCAAGTTGTTTGTTGAGGACAGCCAGCAACTGGAGACGAGTACATAAAAAATGAATGTCCTGAGAATAATCTTCGCAGCACGACACAAATCAAACATAACAACACAATAAAACAAGACAACTCTCAGAGAAAACAAATGGGATGATGATGGAAAACTAAAAAGAGATCTCAGAAGCAGCAATGAATCGTGAAATGCTGATTATTTAAATGTAAAGAGAGGGAGGATGAGAGAGAGAGAGAAGAGGATGAAGAGAGAGAGAGAGAGAGAGAGAGAGAGAGAGAGAGAGAGAGAAGAGGAAGAAGAGAGAACAGACTGCAGCTTCAGTATTGACTGTTTCTCATACTATTTTTCACTCGTATAGCTTTTAATTCCATCTTTTCCAGCGGCGATGCTTATTGAAATGCTAACCATGATGATGGGTAAACCTAAACATAAGAAGAAGGAAGTTAGCGCGACTCGAGAAGTCCTACGTCCAATTTTGAGGCGTTTCCGAATCAGTATCTTACAACAATTTACAATAAGTGAAATATAAATACCCCATGATATGAAATGATGCATGTGCATCTTGGTGTTGATGTTATAAACTTTCACAACAAACAGAAAGAAATAAATTCCCTCCACCAGCATCCAGCAGAAAGCTGCCATCAGGAAATACTGCATGAAAGCTGCTGCCAGGACACAGAGAGCCTGCGAGAGAGAAAAAAGAGTTTTTTTAGGTTTTTCATATTATTTCCTAAAGAATCTTTTAAGCCCCTAAAAAGCAAATAAACCATGAATAGATAAATACAACACTTACCATATTTTCTGTGGCGTTTATGCCGGCGAGAAAGATTATTTGTCCAGCTCCAAGGGACACAGAAAGACTCAGTCGTATCTGACTCAGAGGTTGCCATACATCTCTATCGAAATAAGCAAGCAGTAAAAAAAAACTAACCAACAAACAGGAAAAAAAAATCAAAGACAAGACAGAAACATATCTGACAAGGTATTCTATTAATTTTGTACAGTACTAATTTAGACATCTTACCCGCTCTCGCACGTAAATTTAATTAATCTCTATTACATTTTAATCATCTTTATTCGTTATTATTTTATTTTTTCAATATACCTTTTAATATGATCTATTTTTTTTTTAGAACTTGTCTGTTCCAAGCCCTAAAAGATTTTAAGTTCGTGCAAAGACTTGGTTTTTTAAGCGTATGGTTACAGTACTTACGTAAGGTAGGAATATAGAATAATTGTCAAAAGAATTGCGAAGATGGAAAGACTCAGTCCAAGGTAGGTAATAATTTCCAGAATAGTTTTGTCTTCCTCAGTGAGCTGTGAAGAGAGATAAGGAGACAGCAAATTTTTTACGTAATCCAACGAAATTCTATTACCAATGCTAAAGGTAAGGTGAGAATAAACTCATTACCTCTGGGCTGCCGTTGTAGTCAAGTAAGACAGCAAAATGAGTCAAATGATTGCAGCTGCAAACTGATTCTTCTGAGTTGCTTTTCGATGTAACCATATGGCATCCTTTTCCTGAAAATCTGTCTGAGCTGAAAATAATAAAGTGATAAATAATAATAATAATAATAATAATAATAATGATGATGATGATGATGATGATCAAAAGAACAATTAAAAAAAACTTATCAGGGCACCGATAGGTTTAATTTCTGTCTTACTTTCACCGACTTCATAACCTCCACACATCGTTGATTACTTTCGAATTTGGCTTTTCTCCACATCTCCCTGTCACTAATGGATTTGCCTTTGAGTGATCACCGTCAGCACTTTCAAACTGAGGTAAGTGGTATACTAATGATATTGATATTCAGGCTTGGCACAAATCTTAAATAGACTCGTCAAACATTAATACACCCTTACTTAGGTGAAAAAATAAACAAGGAAACAAGCAAGGCTAGAAGCACAGAAACAAACAAACACAATGATGCAAACAAACAAATCAATGAACGTATAACTAAAATGAATGGAATGAATCTAAAAGCAATGGATATATAGATATAGCTATGGAAACAGAAAAAAGAAAAACAGCAACAACAAAATCTCCCAAGAAAAAAATAACATTCAACAAATCAATGCTTTTATTTAAAGAAGAAAGAGATTAACCTTAAGAGGTCTATTTCGAACGTAAGGAAAGTTTCGATGTCTCATCAAAGTCGAGTGAGAAACTATTGACGGCTAATAGTAAACCTAGAAACACACCCATTTAAGTATAATATTTATTACATTTTTCTTCATATTTTGAGAACGAAGAATCAAATACTCCTGGAACAGGATGAAAAAAATACATTCCAGCTGTTACCTTTCACTTGAGCCACTCCAAAACATGCATTTCTTCTCTCCTTCACGAATCTGTACTCGGAATATAAACATTAAAATCATATACTCGGAATAAATATCACAATGTAAACAATTGATACTGATTTTGATCGTGTTCTTACCTTCAGATTTCTGAACCTTAAGATGACATTCTCTTGTAATTTTTCTGGTTTTGGATCTAAAGCCACGGCAGTTATCCAGGAGTCCAAATACCTTCGGAGGATATAGAAAACCAGTATTAAACAGATTTATTTTTTCGATGGAAGGGGCATTTGATTAAGAAACTGTAGGGGGGTAACCTCACCTTGTGGCGCCTGTCATAGTTCTGAAGGGTTGATCTGTTATTAATACGTCATGGAGATCCTTGTACACGATCCCAACAACCACTGATACTAAAAAAGTAGAAAAAAAATTTTAAAAATCAGGCTACATCATCACAACAAGAAATACAAGTTGCCAATGCGGATATCTGAATCTTACAGATTACGTAACAAACAAACAAACTTGTATGTATCTGTAGATGTATTTAAAAACGTCAAAAACTTGGAGAGGAATAAAAAATTGTGCTTTGTCACGGCGCATCAAAGATTTCAAAACTGATATCAATACAAACCGTTGTTGGCAAAGTTTTTAGAAGAAACATCCAGGCTCGTTTGCAGTTCTTGTTTCCCAAGACAAAAGTCACTAGCATTTTTGCGGTAGGTTTGTATAGCCAACACTGATGACCAAAAAAAATAGAGACGAAACTAAGATTAACACATTTTCGAAGAAATATTTTTCGTGTTGGTCCGAAATTAAGTCATAATCCCAATATGATAATTATACTTGTTTGAAACCTATGTATTCCTTACATAATCTTCTAAAAAGCAAAATCCTCTATAAATCATGAAGGCATCGGAAAGTTGAGGTTTTAACGCTTTCCAACATACTAATGACCTAAATAATCGTCCATAATCACTATGATTGATAAAAATAAATGGTCAAAGGGAGGGATGAACCGGCTTGATCCGGCTACAGCACTGATCAACAGGTTCCTTTAAAAAAGTTAAATCATCAAATCAGCTATCAAGTCATTGCTCATTGTGTCAGTCGATAAACAAGAAGTGGATTACTTTAAATCCGCAGAATTGATCATGCTCTGACTCACCTAGTTTTCGGCTGTTTATCTCCACTGAAGAATTCGCTCCAATCATTTGGTGTTTGCCATAATTAAGGGCGAATAGCTCCAAGGCGACTGCCACCTTGAGGATGGAATTTCTCATGATTTCGATTTCTTTTTTGGTAAGAGATTTTTGGAGGATTTGGATACTGGTGATGAAGTCTTCAAAAATCCGTATAGCCTCCTGTAATAACATTAAATATATCTGTTAATGTAAGATGCTAGAAATTTGGATCCATGTCAGTCAAACAACATATTTGACTGTCATTAGTATTGAACCGCAGAACCCTTGATCGCAGTCGGACATTTTAACAGAACAGTTTGAGGTAAAGGTATTTCGTCTACTCCTAGTCAGATTATAAGAAAAAAATTGATACAGAAATAAACTAGACCACAAATGGATCAATGAAAAAAAACCCAGAAAGATAGCCAGATGGTGTGTGGCATGTGCACAAGTTAAAGAAGTATCCAAGAACTCGTTCAAGGAGTTGGAGTTGGTCGGGAAACAATTGTTTCATTCATGCCAGTTCATGTCTTAGAAACGATAATAGTAACGATAGTGAAGATGATAACGTTATAATAACTATAATAATGATAATGATAATGATGACGATGGCTATAATGGTATAATTTTGTTTGCTCTTGTTTGAATGAACTCAAAGCTTTTTTCAAGCTTAGAGAATGTTGCATTGCACTGGTCATTCTTTCTAATTATTGCGTATTTCATATAAACTTGGTGGCTTAATCACAGAAGATAAGCGAGTAGTAAATTCATACCATCAAGGACATGATTCTACTGATTTCTTCTCCTTTTAGTTTGGAAACAGAATCATTTGCCTGAGATAAAGAAGAAAATAACCTTGAGAACAGCGATGTTGTAAATAAAAAGCTTGAGAGAAATACTATGCCTACCAGAATCTTAATTACTCCCAGTGTCGATGACAGAGGTGGCCGTAGAGACGGAGACGATGATGATACTGCTGTCGATGTTTCCGATGATGATAACTGTAATGATGATAGTGCTGCTGCTGTTGATACTGCTTGCGACGATGCTGCTAATGATAATCCTAATGCTGATGTTGCTGTTGGCTTTGATGATGATGGTGATAGTGCTGATGACGATGCAGATGCACTTGCTGTTGATATTGCTTCCGATGATGCTGTTGATGATGATCCTGAAGCTGATGCTGATGCTGACGTTGATGCTGGCTTTGATGATGATAGTAATAGTGTTGATGGAGATGCCGATGCTTCTGCTGGTAATATTGCTGCTGATGGTGAGTGTGATGAAGATGATAGTAATGGTGAAGGTGAGATTAATGATAAAGGTGACCGCGACATTGATTGCAACAAAGCTGAATGTTGAAGAAAATTGAATTGTCAAAATAAAATTGATAGTTTGGTAGGGCGCAAGGAATTTTGAAATAAAATATTTTCCTTTTCTTTTTTTAGAATCTTAAACACTTTTTTTGTAAAACAAAAAAGATTGTTTTAAGTATCCAAACTGTTATTGTACTCACTGTAAGCTTCTGTTTCATCTCCTGTTGAAATTTTAGTCGTGAAGACTCGAATTATTGAAGCCCCAATAGATGTAACGATATTCGACATGTATGAATGTGAGGTGATGGAGTGACCATCACACTTCTGTGTACAATCGTTAGCATTAAAATTCTTATTGCACACCCGTGTGTTTTTTGTGCAATTTTGCGTTTTACATTTTCTCCCGCTGCAGGTCAGGTTACATTCTTTAGCTTCGCAGATTTGTTCACAATCCTGGTCGTTACATTCTAGATGCATTTCGCATACTTCTACTTTATCTTTGCACTTTTGTTTTTTACAACGTCTCCCGCTGCAGTTCAGATTACATCTCTTAGCGTTGCAGGTTTGGTCACAATCCTGACCGTTACATTCTAGATGCATTTCACATGCATTTCCTACACGTTGACACCTCTGTGCTTTACACTTTTCCCCTCTGCAGGTAAGGTTACAGTTATGAGCGTTGCAGATTTGTTCACAATCCTGATTATTACATTCTAGATCCATTTCACATGCAAGTCCGCCATCTTTAAGGCACTTCTGTTTTCTACAATTATTTCCGCTGCAGTTCAGCTTACACGTGTTAGCCTTGCAGGTTTGGTCACAATCGTCACCTTTACATTCCAGCTTCATTTCACATACCTCTACTCCAGTATCACACGTCTGTTTACACCCTTCCCCCTCGCATTTCATATAACAATTAAAACTATCACTTCTGCAATCCCAGACCGGATCAAAACGATCGCTATAATTTTTACATATCGATTTACATTTATCCTTGTCGCAAGCCTCGCAGCCCAGCTCAAAACCTGAGACAACAAAAAAAAGAACAAAACCAAAAATATAAGAAACTAAATACAAAAATAATGATGACGATAGTTATGAAAAATACAAAGATATCGCAAGACCTTCTGAATCATATAAAATTGCCAAGGAGAAAACAAGACTTACAAGACTTGAAATAGTATCGTTAAGCTCCAAGGCTCGGTGGTTCGTGAAAGGTGAGAGGCGACCTAAATTTCAGCTTTCTACTTAGTCATTACAGAATTTGCATATCTTTCAATTGGATAAAAAAACCGGGCTTAAAATATCCCATTGCCGTTTGCATGTTTTCGCAAAAGCTTCACTTTTTCATGATAGACCCACGAGTTTGAACAAGCTTTAAGCCTGTATCTCAATAATAAATAGGTTAAATGGCTCCCTGAAGTACATTCCCTAAAAAATTTCGCTTTGGCTTCCTTAAAAAATAGCCTGCGTGGCCACCTGCCACTTAGGATCGCCTAATCTAAAACTATTCTAAGTTTTAGTGGTCTTTACTTGCGCTCAATTTTATTTCGAAGACTTTTCAAAGGGCAGCCATGAGATGGACTCCTCGGAGTGCGCTTAGGATGCATTCTAAATGAAATCAATCTTTTAAAAGGAGCATTGATACCCACACAACTTAGTTATTAAGAACAGGAGTGTTCCCCACAACTGGCAGCTTCTCGTCATCGTTTTTTTTCCGTTGGGTGAGTTTAGTTCCTCTAAGTTGAAGCAGATGCAACCTTCTAGAAAATTGTCAGTGGCTGGAGATAGGTCCGAAATATCCTTTGCCAATACAAATGCAAGGCTTGTGATAATACTCCTTTTAGCAAGAACCAGCCGTTTACTCAGAACTGACATACACAACGGGAAATGAATTGTCATGCAAATTATTTTCGTCGGGTATTTCTGCCCAAATTTAGTCGTAGTAAGCCTTTTTACTTACGTAAAAAAATATGACAGAAATGAAACTAACTTTTCAAGCAGATGCTTCATTCGAATTTTAAAGCTTTTTCAATAGCTTAGCATGGGACACACAATACTTGGCGAAAAACAGTGCATAGGCTAAAGATATCAACTTGTAGTGACGGGTTTTATTCATTTTAATGCTACTATTAATTACTGACAGTTGTCACTCTTTGTTTATTTAACCCCGAATTAGGTTTTGTTAAGAGCACTAGGAGTTGCTTCGAAACAATTACGCCTCCACTTGTAATATGTGTATCATGAAGAGATATTTTTTTTGTTCGCTTTTTCTAACGGTGCTCGCTAAGTAGTGCAGAGCGGTAGATCTCACCTACACGTGCCACGCACCAGAAGGTGTTATTGACAAAATATGTGACGTTTGTCGTTTCTTAGAGCAATAAATGGAGATAATAGCTCACCAAAGCTTAATTAGTTGATTGACTTAAAAAACTTACAGAGTTGATTCGTTGGATATAAGTGTTCGCTGTTTTCGTCGCCAATATAACAAAATCATTATTTGAATAACAATGAAGAATCTTAAGTGTTAGACTTAAGGGATCATAGTCACGCGAAATATGGTAACAGACTGGTCGTTATTGTTAACCCGCGTGGGAAAAGGAGGATTTTGTAAGGAAGGCCGACTTTATGCGTTCGAAGACCTAAAGACACAACTGGTATCGGCATACCCTGTCGACCTTATTGCTTAAGGAAATGCTTGCAATACGCCTATTTGACTCGAAAATAACGACATCATAAAAAAAGATATTTAAATGAAAAAGAATTTCCTTCATATACAACTGTGTTCACCGTAATCTTTTAGTGCAACCCACATTGTAATGATAATAATTATAATTTACTGTTTTTTGAACACGGACACAATAGTTCTGAATGGTACTCGGATTAACCGTTTCCTAAATATTGACGGGTTAATACCTAAAAGCTAGTAAGAAATGTTTCTGTTATCAACCAGCTGTTTCAGACTTCCCTTAGGGCTCTTCAAAATGTTTGGGAAATGATCTAGAATAAAGGAAAACACACAGAGTGATATAATTTCAATGCAAAACATTTTTTTTTTTTTTTTTGCGGAATGATAACCTAAAACACCTCCGTCGAAGTTGTCTATCGTGTTTGATATGTTTGCTTTAATATTGCTTTCGTAATGAATTTGGTATATTTTATGCAAGTATTCGAAAGACTAAAAATTGTCTTCCTCTTTTCCCCTTTAATACAGTTTTTTGTTAATATCTTTTTTTTTATTTTTGCGTAGGGTATGAATACTCGAATACACGCGGCAGGCATACTGATTTCAAATAGCTCGTTTTATTTTTGTTTTTCCTAAACACGGGATTTCAAATAGATTCGCAAAATTTGTGGCAAAATTAAAATCGGAATTGCTGCTGAAGTTTGCTTACCCTGCATTTTCATCGTGAAATTAAACGCTGTTTTAAACCAGTCAGAGCCCTTTTTATTTCGAAAGGTTGCTATCTTTGTGCAATATAAGTTAGTTTTGTCCATATTTCCAAAGCCTCATTACAATGCAAAGACAACTGAAAAACCCATTTGGCGATGCGCATAAATTTAATTAATTCCTTCTTTCCCACCCCTCCCCTTCGATTAAATCCTACACCTTTAGATAAACGCGAGAATCTTAAATGCTGCAACTGCGTTTACATATAGTTAAAAGCACCTGTCGACCGTTTGGCGATAAAAACAAATCCCTTAAAGACATGCTTGCAAAAGCAAAAATATAATGCGACGATAGGTGACTCGACCACAAAAGCCTTCACCGTCCAAACTTTACTCGAAGCGAACTTATTATTGTGTTTTATCCGCTGATGAATTAATTAACTGGATAGGCGAACCATGAGAGCATGATTCTTCCTCTTCTTATGATCCAGGATTTTCGGAATCTCTGATTTCTTCAACATCTAGGGTAATGAAGGGGTTCGTTTACAGTAAAACGGTTTGGACGGATTTGGCTGAACAATGGACGGTTCAACAATGGGCGACTGGACAATGGAAGGACTTGCGTTTGGAACGATGCTGATATCTATGGCCTCTGTATTCGTTTTATCTGCTTGGCTCTGATTAGAAAATGGGGCGGAAACTCGTGGTGGGTCACTGGAAGGAATTGGAAGGAATTGTTCGGATGGATATAAGCTTGTACATCATATACGTGATTTTCGTCAAGGCGGTGGTACAGCTCTATTGTTCAGGGACTCGCTGTCTGTCAAGAAAGTGGGTGGTGGTGCTAAAATGTCATTTGAGTTTTCAGAGTTGACCGTCCAGCTAGCTTCTTCCGACGGTCTTCGTTTGGTTGTAGTCTATCGACCACAGTCTGACTCTGATGATCACAGGATCCCCATGACCACGTTTTTCAACGATTTTACTGACTAACTAGAAACCGTTATTCTCTGTAAAGAACAGCTGGTGATCGTTGGTGATTTCAATATCCATGTAGATGTGCTTAGCAATAGTGACTCAACCAAATTTCGAGATCTGCTGGAATCTTTCTGCCTACGACAGCATGTGGTAGGTCCAACCTGTATTCATGGTCACACCCTGGACCTTATCATCACCCGCCAGTCCAACCAGAATGTAAGATCCACACCTCAAGTCGACTGCTATTTCTCTGATCATGCACCAGTGCTGTGTCATCTTCATTCAATGAAGACTTCTTTCTCCACCAGGACTCTCTCGTATATGTAAGTCTGAGCTATGCAAAAATCCACCGGACGACCTCGAGGAACTTCTTTTGTCCTATAACAAAACCCTAATTGTTGTGCTGGAAAAACATGCCCCTGTTAAGCCTCGAACGATTGTTATGCGTCTACTAGTTCCATTGTACACAGACGAAATCAGACAAGCCTAGAGAGAGCGACGGAAAGCTGAAAGAAGATGGAGATTGTCGAAACTTGACTCCACCTTGGCTGTCTTCAAAGTTAAGCGCAATGCTGTCAACAATCTTATGAACAAGGCACGACAGGCGTTTTACACTAAGCTTATCGAGGATAACAGCTGTAATCAGCGAAAGTTGTTTCGTGCTAGTAAAAGCCTGTTTAATCATTCGCAGGGCGATGAGTTACCTCCGAATCTGCACGCCCCCACTTTTGCAAGCGAAGTTGGAAAGTATTTTGTGTCAAAGATTGATACAATCCAGAGACAAATCTATGCTGATATTATAGATTTACCTGCCTCTGCATTCACTATTGCTGATGGCTTCAATCGATCGACTCCATCGTTATCTGCATTCAAGATCCTGTCTGCCAACAGTGTTAAGTCGCTTATCCATAACTCAACATTGAAGTCTTGCCCGCTCGACCCAATGCCCTCTCGCTTGGTCAGCAGATGTGATGCTCTTCGCCCAGTCATTACTACGATCATTGACAAATCATTAGAAGCCGGACACTTTCCCAAGTCCTGGAAGGAGGCACTAGTATGTCCGTTACTCAAAAAGCCTGATCTTCATATCACATTCAAGAATTTCAGACCAGTAAGCAATTTGGCTTTCTTATCGAAGCTCACTGAGAAAGCACTCTTCCATCAGATGCACGAGCACATGGTCGACACGAATCTATACCCGAACGTTCAGTCAGCTTACAGGGTGCATCATAGCACTGAGACTGCTCTTCTGACGAGTTACATCCTGCTCAATATCAATAAACAACATGTAACCCTTCTAGTGCTACTCGATCTTAGTGCTGCTTTCGATACAGTCGAGCATAAAATCTTTCTGGAGGCACTCAATACGTTTGGACTGGGGGGCAGGGTGTCCAAATGGTTCCGATCGTATTTATCAGGGCGTAGTCAGAGGATATTAGTTCGTGGTTGTCTGTCAAAGTTTGATTTGAACTGCGAGGTGCCCCAAGGCTCCTGTTTAGGACCGCTCTTGTTATGAGAGTTTATGTGGAGATATTGTTATTTCTCTCCGAAAGCCGCTGCGAGGGTAAAGAGCCCGAGTCTCGCTAAAGAACTCTGAAGAAGTCATAATTTTCGGAGTATGTTTGTGGCACTAATCTAGTGAACAATGATTTATGTTCTAAAAAGAACTTTCGTACTCATTCAACAAATTCATAGATAAAAAGACTATTCCCCATATCTGACAAAATTTCGTCAACATTTTTTTTTTGTGAGTAAATTTTCTGACAGCATTACGTTTCCTAAATTCTGTACTTCTTCCCGATTTGGCAGTATCAGGTTAATGGAAATTCAAGATCAGTCTCTTGCTAGAAGGATAAGCTTTTAGCGTGTGTTATTTTTAGTGAACATCATCCTTCTGTTGCTAATAAATTTGCGGGAGATTGAATGTCATGCGAATTCTTGACGTCTTGTCTTCGGTTAAATTCTTTGCACCTGCTTAAAACAAGCATGGCAAAATAATTCATTAACATCGAAAGAAACTGTTTCATTTCGTAATTATCTTAATAGAATAGAGTGCGATCCACAATCATACAGCGAGAAAAACAAATTGAATAAAATAGTTGTGATATCCCCAAGTTCCAGAAAGTAACTATTTAGCAGCAATTATGACAAAAAAAAACTATTCCGCTATGGCAATAATTATGAGCGATGGTGATGAAAAGTTTTCGTGCTCCTCGATATATGTCTGTGCTTGTATCTTGCTGGAGTAATATATCCTTAAAGAATCGCTACACAGCTGTGATATCTCAACCATCCTCTTTTTAACGTAACGAGAGGATACAAAATAGGTGGGCGTAGCTGGGTCTCACAAGGTACCTCCCTCCCCCCTTTTGAAAGGAGGGGGCAAGTGGGGGTGTCGTCGTTACGAATATCTGGCGCACGCCCTACGTAAAGTGGCGTTAATTTATATCTAACGAGCTTTTAATTATACGTTGGAAGGGATTATTTAACATTTCAGAATATTTTATGTCATGCAGCTCTTTAGAATTCACGTCATAAACACTCACTCAAGAGGGTAGTTGGACTTCTCGGGCGTCTTAGAATCTCTCCCTGAGGAGATGGGGTTATGGGAGTGAGAGCGGATGGAGGTAGTTAAGATAGATTCAAAACCCTTCCCCTCTCTTCCACCCTGTAAGGATTTTAGAGAACAGGGCTAATAAAAATTTGCAGCTCTGCTTGCGTTATACAGTGTTACTCTATGCACTGATCAAGACTCAGTGAGATTCTTCCATGGAGAAAGTAGACGATTGTTACACTGCTTTTTAATACAACGATTTGAATCCAAACTGATCAAAATTCACTTTCTGACTCGAAAGGGTACAATGTGCCTCGTTATGCGAACAAATATACTAGTTTACTAAAAGATATCATTCATCCACTCGTTTTCAATTATTTATTAATTGATCTGTTGATTTAATTCATTTATTAACTATAAATCTTAAAACTCGAGTTTTACTTCTGCTATCACAAAAGAACGATCGTATTTGGTATTTTCACAAGCAGCTTAGTATCACCTTGTGTACTCAAAATGTGGATCGTTATTAAATATTAGTCAACAGTGGTTTAAAAGGAATACAGTAAAATGTGTATTAGTGTTAAACAAGTAAGACTTGAATATACGATACGATTTTAGACAATCGACTCTCATTTTCGTTCTTTTGAATCCAGTTATTTACGCTGATTATTATTCCAACTCATATTAAGACTACTATTTATCTGCCCACACATCACCGACATCACTGAGATTAACCCGTGAGCTTTTCCTTTTGGAGTTTTCGTTTTTTAAAGATGGGAGAACGTTATCACCAAAAGTCGTTTAAATTGGATTACTGAATATTGTATTGTGCTATTCTTTAAAGGACTACAATTTCACTGCACACACTTCGCCGGCATCAATTGGATTAACTTGTGAGTTCTTCTTCGCAGAGTTTCCATGACCTGCAGCAGATGGGAAAACAATGTTCATCTTCCTTTTCAATCGCTCTCTAATCTGCAGATAAACAGGCGACCAAATATCAATTGCTAACCCACCAACTTTTTATTGGTGTCTAGAAAATTCACAATTCGCCCTATGTACATCCTCAGTTTGATATTCATCTCACCTGGCTGTTCCGCACACAATGAAGAAGGAAAATCAGGATTCCCTGAAACAGATAATTATATCAGTATAACATCTCTTGTAATCCAGATAAGAAAGATGATAAAGATATGATCGTTTCATTGAGATGTAACCAGAATAAAAGTGGCGAAAGAATGAATTAGAGCAAGTCGCATATCTTGTAAACCAATAAAGATTGTCTGCTGTTGGGTAAATTATTTTGAATAGGCAATATCATTTGACCAATGTCAAAGAGTCTTTTTTAGGTGAAAGAGTACTTTGAGCATTTAAGTATGTGAACAGATGACTAAAATTTAATATCGACTGATTTTTTTAACGAAAGCTTACCTGAATAGAGTTGAAAATGGTGAAAATGTAGGCGAAAGTTTTGTGTAATGATAACAGAAGTCCAAAAAGCCAGGTAACACCAAGCAGTGGGATCATCACCGCGCATGTTTTAATGCCAAGTCTGAATAACGACAACAATATGTGATGAGTATCGATAAACCGTTCCTTTCATTCAAGTGAATGAACTTTTTTTTTCAAAGTTGTATTGCCTCATCGTCGCAGACTAACTAGAGTGGAATCTAGACAAATACTGCTAAACTAAATGCGAAAACAATATGATCACATTACCGAAGGAGCCTGTAGAAACTAGTTATTATTTACCTTTCCCCTCCAAATTTTATGAAGTTTATCACAATTATCTAATAAATGTTAAATTTATCTAATATTTACCGTAGTTGCTGTGTATTGTTGTTTTCCCCCGTGGGTTGCATTAATTTGCTCATCTCCTTTATTACTCGGACAAGTATCAAAATGTTGAGCTGAAAAAAGCAAGGAATATAAAATGCATCACCGACAACAGAAAAATTGTCATTCGTCTCGTTGCGAGCGTTTGAAAAAAGAAAAGTCTGAATCTTCATTAAAAATTAAACCCTCTGCGTCCAGCTAGCCAACGCACTACTGCGTCTCTGTAATGGGCGACAGAGAACACTGTGCTGCGCCACGCTATTACTTGGTTCACACGCAGGCCAAGAGGGATCGAAGTTGGAAAGACGCAAGGTAATATCAATTGGAGTTGATATTCTTTTGAAAGACGATAGTCGTTTAGTAATGAAAATCTCTAACAATATTAATGAGGCGTCAATTAATCAGAGACTCACAACTTCAATGAAAGCTACAAATGTGACGAAGATCCAGATCAGGTTATTTGTTGAGGAAAGCCAGCAACTGGAAACGAGTGTATAAAAAATATTAATTGACAGAAAATAAGCTTTACAGCACGACACAAATCAAACACAACAACACGATAAAACAAGACAACTGCCAGAGAAAACAAGTGGAGTGATGATGGAAAACTAGAAAGAGATCTTAACAGCAGCAATACGTCGTGAAATGCTGATTATTTAAATGAATAGAGAGAGAGGGTGAAAGAGAGAGAAGAGGAAGAAGAGAGAACAGACTGCAGGTGTATTATTGACTGTTTCTCATACTATTTTTCACTGGTATAGCTTTTAATTCCATCTTTTCCAGCGGCGATGCTTATTGAAATGCTAACCATGATGATGGGTAAACCTAAACATAAGAAGAAGGAAGTTAGCGCAACTGGAGAAGTCACGTGTCCAATTTTGAGGCGTTTCCGAATCAGCAGCTTACGATAATTACATCAAGTGAAATAAAAATACCCCATGATATGAAATGATACATATGCATCTTGGTGTTGATGTTATAAACTTTCACAACAAACAGGAAGAAATAAATTCCCTCCACCAGCATCCAGCAGAAAGCTGCCATCAGGAAATACTGCATGAAAGCTGCTGCTAGGACACAGAGAGCCTGCGAGAGAGAAAAAAAGTTTTTGTAGCTTTTCCATATTATTTTCTAGAGGATCTTTTAAGCCCTTAAAAAGCAAATAAACCAGGAACAGATAAATACAACACTTACCGTATTTCTTGTGGCGTTTATGCCGGTGAGAAAGATTATTTGTCCAGCTCCAAGGGACACAGAAAGACTCAGTCGTATTTGAGTCAGAGGTTGCCATACGTCTCTAGTGAAACAAGCAAGCAATAAAAAAACTAACAAACAATCAGAAAAAAGTCAAAGATGAGACAGAAACAAAAACAAAACGAAGCGACAATTGACAAGGTATTCTACTAATTTTGTACTGTACTAGTTTAGACATCATAACCGCTTCCGCACATATTATTAATCTCTATTACATTTAATCATCTTTCTTCGTCATTATTTTATTTGTTCAATATACTTTTTAATTAAATTGATATATTTTTTAAAGAACTTGTCTGTTCTAAGCCCTAAAGCCTTTAAGGTCATGCAAAGACTTGGTTCTTTGAGCGTATGGTTACAGTACTTACGTGAGGTAGGAATATAGAATAATTGTCATAAAAATCGCGAAAATGGAAAGACTCAGTCCAAGGTATGTAATAATTTCCAGAATAGTTTCGTCTTCCTCTGTGAGCTGTGAAGAGAGATGACGAGAGAGCAATATTTTTACTTAATCCAACGAAATTTTCTTACCAATGCTAAAGGTAAGGTAAAAATAAACTCATTACCCCTGGGCTGCCGTTGTAGTCAAGTAAGACACCAAAGTGAGTCAAATGATTGCAGCTACAAACTGTTTCTTCTGAGTTGCTTTTCGAAGTAACTAAGTGGCATCCTGTCTCTGAAAATCCGCCTGTACTGAAAATAATAAAATAATAAATAACAATAAAATAATAATAACAAAGATCAAAGGAAAATAAAAAAACTTATCAGGGCACCGATAGGTTTATTTTCTGTCTTACTTTGACCGAGTTCATAACCTCTACACATCGTTGAGTACTTTCGAGTTTGCCTTTTGTCGACATCTTCTCCCTGTCACTAATGGATTTGCTTTCGAGTGATCACTATCAGCACTTTTAATCTGAGGCAAATGGTATACTGATGATATTGATATTTAGGCTTGGCACAATTTTTAATTAGACTCGTCAAACATGAATACACCCCTGACCTAGGTGAAAAAGCAAACAAGGAAACAAGCAAGGCAAAAAACACAGAAACAAACAAACGCGATAATCCAAACAAACAAATCAATGAACCTATAATTCAAATAAATGGAAGGAATCTGAATGCGATGGATATATAGATACAGTTATGGAAAACAGAAAAAAAGAAAAACAACAATCACCAAACCTCCCATGAAAAAAATAACATTCAACAAATCAATGCTTTCATTTAAAGAACAAATAGATTGACCTTGAAAGGCGTTTTTAGAACGTAGGGAAAGTTTCAACGTCTCATCAAAGTCGAGTGAGAAATTATTGACAGCTAATAGTATACCTAGAAAACAACCATTTAAGTATGATAATTATTCCATTTTTCTTCAGAATCTGAGAATGAAGAATCAACTACTCATGAAATAGGATGAAAATACATTCCAGCTGTTACCTTTCACTTACGCCACTCCAAAACATGCATTTCTTATCTCCTTCACGAATCTGTACTCGGAATATAAACATTAAAATCATATACTCGGAATAAAAATTACGACGCAAAACAATTGAAACTGATTTTGATCCTGTTCTTACCTTCAGATTTCTGAACCTTAAGATGACATTCTCTTCTAATTTTTCTGGTTTTGGATCTAAAGCCACGGCAGTTACCCAAGAGTCCAGATACCTTCGGAGGAAATAGAAAATCAGTATGAAACAGATTTATTTAAAGCATAGCAATAACTTTGATGAAAATAGTAAGCTAGGACTATATAAAAGACCAGTGTTACTCAGAGGCTAATTTATCAAACACGGAAAAGATCATCGATCCACATGACTAATTATCTTTCAATAGGGTTTTGAAAAATATACGACCTTATAGGCTCAACCCCTCAAGTTTCTTTTTTTGTGTATTTTCGATGGAAGGGGTATTTGGTTAAGAAACTGTATGAGGTAACCTCACCTTATAGTTCTGAAGGGTTGATCTGTAGTTAATACGTCATGGAGATCCTTGTACACGATCCCAACAACCACTGATACTAAAAAAGTAAAAAAAAATCGGGCTACATAATGAAAATATGAAATCCAAGTTGCAGATGAACATATCTGAACCAAACAGATTATGTAAACCAAGAAACAAACTTGTATGTGTTTGTAGATGTATTTCAAAACTGCAAAACTTAGAGAGGAATAAAAAATTGTGCTTTGTCATAGCACATCAAAGATTTCAAAACTGATTTCAATACAAACCGTCGTTGGCAAAGTTTTTAGAGGAAACTTCTAGGCTCGCTTGCAGTTCTTGTCTCCAGAGAAAAAAGTCACTAGCATTCTTG
This sequence comes from Pocillopora damicornis, assembly GCF_964200805.1. Lineage (NCBI taxonomy): Eukaryota > Metazoa > Cnidaria > Anthozoa > Scleractinia > Pocilloporidae > Pocillopora > Pocillopora damicornis. Next base: position 3,991,655 of record NC_142670.1, read on the forward strand.
CGATAGGTTTTTTGTATAGCCAACACTGATGGACAAAAAAGAAATAAAGACGAAATTGAGATTGACACATTTTCGAATAAATATTTTTTCGTGTTGGTTCGAAAGTAAGTCATAATCCTAATATGATAATTATACTTGTTTGAAAGCTAAGTATTTCTTACACAATCTTCAAAAAGGTACAATCCTCTATAGATCATCAAGGCATCCGAAAGTCAAGGTTTTAACGCTTTTCAACATTCTAATCACCTAAAAAATTGCCCATAATCACTGTGATTGATAAAAATAAATGGTCAATGGTAGGTATGAACCAGCTTGATCTGGCTACATCACTGATCAAAAGTTAAATCATGAAAGCAGCCATTATGTCATTAATTATTGTGTCAGTCGATAAACAAGTAACGGATTACTTCAAATCCGTAACAATGATCGTGCCCTGACTCACCTAGCTTTCGGCTGTTTATCTCCACTGGAGAGTTCACGCCAATCATTTGGTGTTTGCCATAATTAAGTGCGAATACCTCCAAGGCGACTGCCACCTTAAAGATGGAATTTCTTACTATTTCGATTTCTTCTTCAGTAAGGGGTTTTTGGAGGATTTGGATACTGGTGATGAAGTCTTCAAAAATTCGAAGAGCCTCCTGTAATAACATAACATATATCTGTTATGCTAAAAATTGGGAACGCGTGAGTCAAACAAGATATTTGAGTGTCCCATGAGTACTGAGCGGCAGAACCCCTCATCGCAGTGGAACATTTTAACAAAACCGTTTGAGGCAACGCATTAATTATACTAGCAAGGCCCATATTTCGCCTACTCCTCGTTAGATCATGACAAAAAAGTTAAAGAAATGAATAAAAACTAGCAATGGATAAAAGAACAAAAATCCTGCACGATAGCCAAATGGTGTGTAGGATATGCACAAGTTAAGGAATCAATTATTTCACTCATGTCAGTTCATATCTTAGTTATGACAATAGTAACGATAGTGATAATGATAATGTTGTAATAATTATAATAAGGATAATGAGGACAATGGCGTTAATGACAGTCTTGTTTCCTCTTTTTCGTATGAGCTCGAAGTTTTCTTCAAGCTTAGAAACTGCTGCATTGCATCGGTCAGTCTTTCTAATCATTGCGCGTTTCATATAAACTGAGTGGATTAATCATAAAAGATTAGCGAGGAATAAGTTCATACCATCGAGGACAAGCTTCTATTGATTTCTCCTCCCTTTAGTTTAAAAGCAGAATCGTTTGCCTGAGGTAAAAAAAGACAATAAAATTGGCAAACAGCAATGTTGAAAGTGAAAAGCTTGACAGAAATACATTGCTTACCAGATTCTTAATTTCTTCCAACGTCGATGACAAAGGTGTCTGAAGAGATGGAGAAGATGATAATGATGCTGCTAATGCAGCTGCTGCTGATGATTCTGATCCTGATGTTGATCCAAATGTTGCTGTTGGCTTTGATGATGATCGTGATGATGCCGATGAAGTTGCTGATACCCCTGCTGGTAATACTGCTGCCGATGATGCCGCCGGTGATGATCCTGATGCTGATCCTGATGCTGATGTTGCTGCTGGCTTTGATGATGGTGAGAGTGCTGATGTAGATGATGATGCCCCTGCTGGTAATATTGCTGCCGATGATGAGTGTGGTGAAGATGATGGTAATGGTGAAGGTGAGATTAATGATATAGGTGATTGCAACGTTGATTGCAACAGGGCTGAATGTTAAGAAAATTAAATTGTCAAGATAAAATTGACACTAAAATTTGGAAGCTGTTGTAAAATGCAACAAATTCTATAAAAAATAACTTTTTCTCTTTCTTTATAGAATCTTTAACACTTTTTCGTTGAACAAAAAACAGAGTCTTAAGTATTTAATGTATTACTGTACTCACTGAAAGCTTCTGTTCCATGTCCTGTGGAAGTTTTAGCCGCGAATACTGGAATTTTTGAGGCCCCAATAGATGTCATGGAATTTGACGTGTATAAATCTGAAGTGATGCCGTGACTATCTGAAAATTTGGTGCAAATGCAGCTCTTACCTCCGTCACAGTCGGTCTGAGAGATGCTCGTCGTGAGGGACCATGACATGGAAGTCAGCATGAGACGTTTACAACATTCACCATTCCCAGAGCATAATAGCTTATTATGAGAACTGGTTGGCCAAGTCCTAGTGATGTTACATGTACCTTTACACATCTGTTCACAATCGTCAGCGTTACAATGCATATTGCACACCTTTACATGTCCTGTGCAATATTGTTTTTTACAATTTCTCCCGCTGCAGTTCAGTTTACACCTTTTAGCATTACAGGTTTGTTTACAGTCCGAACCGTTACATTCTAGATTCATTTTACATGCATTTCCATTACCGTCGCAATTTTGTGTTGTACAATTCCTCCCGCTGCAGTTCAGTTTACATTCGTTAGCCTTGCAGGTTTGTTCACAGTTCGAGCCGTTACATTCAAGATTCATTTCACATATACATCCGTTACCTTCGCACTTTTGTGTTGTACAATTGCTCCCGCGGCAGTTCAGTTTACACCTATTAGCCTTACAGGTTTGGTCACAGTTTGGACCGTTGCATTCTAAATTCATTTCACATGCACATCCGTTACCTTCGCACTTCTGTGTTTTACAATTTCTCCCGCTGCAATTCAGTTTACACCTGTTAGCCTTGCAGGTTTGGTCACAGTTTGGACCGTTGCATTCTAAATTCATTTCACATGCACATCCGTTATCTTCGCACTTTTGTGTTTTACAATTTCTCCCGCTGCAATTCAGTTTACACCTGTTAGCCTTGCATGTTTGGTCACAATCGCCACTTTCACATTCCAGATCCATTTCACACAAATCTACTCCAGAATCGCAGTTCTGTTTACACCCTTTCCCCTTGCATTTCACACAACCAGCATAATTACCACCGCTGCAATTCCCGAGCGGATCAGAATGATTGCCACCATTTGTACATTGTGATCTACATTCATGCCGATTGCAATCTTCACCGCCCAGCTCAAAACCTGAAATAACGAAAGCAAAAACAGAACCAAAAACATAAGAATACCAAATATGAAAATAACGATGACGATAGTTATGAAATATACAAAGGTATCGCAAGACCTTCGCTGCGCAAATAAACAACTTTACACCACTGTTACATAAAACTTCTGAGCATAATTTTCATGGAAACTAGCATTACAACAGAGTGATTGTGTATACCATTCGTTCAAACCGAGTCTTTAACTACCGCGACGCTGACAGAGGTTTCGAATATACAAGTTAAGAGAAAGCGGGGTCTTTCAAAACTAACAGCCTTTTATGCAACTTCCTCTATAGGTGAGATATCTCAGTATTTTGCCTTCTTTTGTATTACTAACACCATTTATTTATATTTATTTATCCATGTTTTTGTTTATTTACTTACTTTTTGTTTATATCTTATCATTAATTTTTGCAAAGATAGGTGGCCTTTGTAAGATTAAAGAGTGAGCCTTCTTTTCATAACTACGTTTTACAGCTTAGGAATTGAGAAATACGTAAGGGCATCCCTGGGTGTAAAGAACGTTTCTGCAAAACGAAAGTGGCTTCTCAGATATTCTTTGCAGATTAATGAAAAATTAAATACTTAGGAAAAACTGACTCATATGAAAAATACCAAGGAAAAAAACATGACTTGAAAGACTTGAAATGGTATTGTTTAGCTTCCAGGCTCGGTAGTTTGTGAGAGGTGAGAAGCGACCTAAATTTCTACTATCTATTTAGAAAATTACATAATTTGCATATCTCTAAATTGGAAAAAGCCTGGGCTTAAAATATCCCATCGTTATTTCCATGTTTGTGCTCAAGCTTCACTTTTTCATGATAGACCCACGAGTTAGAACAGGCTTTAAGCCTGTATCTCAATAATACATAGGTAAAATGGCTCCCTGAAATACAACCCCTAAAAATATTTGGCCACCTGCCGCTAAGGATCGTCTAATATAAAACTGTTCTAAATTTTAGTGGTCTTCGTTTGCGCCCAATTTTACTTCGAAGACTTTCAAAGGGCAGCCTTAAGATGGACTCCTCGTAGTGCACTTAGGGTGCATTCTATATGAAATCAATCTTTTAAAAGGAGCTTTAATACCCACTCAACATAGTTATTGATAACAGGAGTGTTCCCCACAACTGCCAGCTTATCGCCATCATTATTTTTGTCCGTTGGGTGAGTTTAGTTCCTGTAAGCTGAACCAAATGTAACCTTCTGTAAAATTGTCAGTGACTGGATATCGGTCCGAAATATCCTTTTCCAATATAAATGCAGGCTTCTGATAATTCTCCTTTAAACAAGAACCAGTCGTTTACTTAGTGCTGACATGCACTACGGGAAATGGATTGTCATGCAAATTATTTTCGTCGGGTATTTCTACCGAAATAAAGTCGCAATAAGCCTTTTTACTTATGTTAAAAAATATAACAGAAATGAAACTAACTTTGCAGCAAACGCTTCATTCGAATTTTAAAGCTTTCTCAATAGTTTAGCATGGGATACACAATACATGGCGAAAATAGAGCATTTTTTAACGATATATCCTTAGGCTAAGATATCAACTTATGGTGACGGGTTTTATTCATTTTAACGTTACTATCAATTACTGACAGTTGCCACTCTTTTTTCATTTAACCCCTGTGCGTCGAATTAGGTTTCGTTAAGAACGTTAGGAGTTGCTTCAAAACAATTGCGCCTCCACTTTTAATATGTCGATCATAAATATATATTTTTTTGTTCGCTTTTCCTAACGGTACTCGCTAAATAGTGCAGAGTGGCAGATCTCACTTGCACGTGCCACGCACTAGAAGGTGTTATTGACAAAATATGTGACGTTTTTCGTTTCTTGGAACAATAAATGGAGATAATAGCTCACCAAAGCTTAATTAGTTGTCTTACTTCAAAAACTTACAGAGTTAGAAATTGATTCGTAGGATGGGAGTGTTCCTTGTTTTCGTCGCCAATATATCAAATAATCATTTGAGTAACAACGAGAAATCTTAAGTGTTAGACTTTAGGAATCATAGTCACGCGGAATATACATCCGCGTGGGAAAAAGAGGATTTTGTAGGGAAGGCCGACTTTACGCGTTCGAAGACCTAAAGACACAACTAGTATTGGCATACCCAATCGACCTTATCGCTTAAGAAATGCTCGCAATACGCCTATTTGACTCGAAAATAACGACAACCTGAAAAAAAGATATACATGAAAAATAATTTTCTTCATATACAACTGTGTTCATTGCGATCTTGAATTGCAACCCACATTCTAATAATAACAATAATAATTTAGTGTTTTTGAATACGACCATAACAGTTCTGAACAATACTCCGATTAACCGTTTCCTAAATATTGACTGGTTAATACCTAAAAGCTAATAAATGTTTTTGTTATTAACCAGCTGTTTCAGACTTCCCTTAGGGTTTTTCGAAATGTTTGGGAAATGATCTAGAATAAAGGAAAACTCACAGAGTGAAATAATTCCAATGCAAAATATTCTTTTTGTGGAATGATAATCTAAAACACCTCAGTCGAAGTTGTCTATCATGTTCGATATGTTTGATTGAATATTGCTTTCTTAATGAATTTGGTATATTTTATGCAAGCATTCGAAAGACTCAACATTGTCCACCTTTTTTCCCCTAATCACTACGTGATCGTACTTAAATACAGTTTTTTTATTATTATTAACGCCTATGATATGAATACTCGGCTACACGCAGCAGGCATACTGATTTCAAATAGATCATTTTCTTCTTGTTTTTCTTAAGCACGGGAATTCATTTAGATCCCAAAATTCGTGGCAAAATTAAAATCGGCATTGCTGCTGAGGTTTGCTTACCCTGCATTTCCATCGCGAAATTAAACGCTGTTTAACTAGTCAGAGAGCTTGTTATTTCGAAACGTTACTATCTTTGTGTGACATATGTTTTTTTTTTTTTGCACATCACTGCGAGGATCACTTTCATTCACGTCTTTATCCGCAGTTCAAATATATGACTTTCATATATTCTTAACCGTCTATACGTTTTTTTGTTTTCTTGGTCCATGATTCCAAAGCCTTATCATTATCCAAATGCGAAGACAGCTGAAAAATCCATTAGGCGATTCGCATAAATTAAACAAGACCTTCATTCCCACCAGAGAATCTAAAATTTTATGACTGCGTTTATATATAGCTAAGAGCACCTGTCGACCATTGGCGAAAAAAAATCAAATCCCTTAAAGACATGCTTGCAAGAGCAAAAATATAATGCGACGATATGCGGCTCAATCACAAAAGCCATAAGGGGAGTCCATGTCGGTCTGTCTTTGCCTTTATTCTCATGTTGATATTTTCCACGCAACCACTCTAGCATGCATAATTAGTTAATGTACAAATGCACAAAACACAAAACATAGCTTCGCTGTCCAAACTTTACTCGAAGCGAACTCGTTTTTGTGTTTACTCCGCCGATGAATTAATTAACTGGCTAGGCGAACCACGAGCGCTTGATTCTTCCTCTTCTTGTGATCCAAGATTCTCGGAATCCCTGATTTCTTAAACATTTAGGGCAATTAAGGGGGTCGTTCACAATAAAACGGTTTGGACGGATTTGGCTGAACAATGGACGGTTTAACAATGGACGGTTTAACAATGGGCGACTGGACAATGAAGGACTTGCGTTTGGAACGATGCTGATATCTATGGCCTCTGTATTCGTTTTATCTGCTTGGCTCTGACTAGAAAATTGGTGGAAACTCGTGGTGGGTCACTGGAAGGAATCGGTTCAATCTTTACGCTGAAATCGGTATCTAGAATGGCAACTCGAACAACAAGGTACAGTTTTGTTCTTTGGACAAAGAAGCTTACACCTCTTTATTTGATTTGGGCGTACCATTACTAGCAGCGGGAGGGACTGACTTTCTGCTCCGTAAATAATATCGCGACTAACGTTTCTTTAAAACTTTCTTCACGGACTTCATAAATGGACAAAGGAAATTTCTGGTACTCGAGAGATCCTTTCTTGCTGGCGCCCAAGGGATTACATCACGCCTCTCGCGTGGAACTGAATTTTGTCATTTTCTTGAACCTTCATATCGTCCTGGAAGCTCCACGAAGAGCCCGTCGTAACCACCACTGTAACGATAGGTTTTTCGTCCTAACTTGATTATTGCGGGGAAGGCAACAATAACGGGGGGTAATAGCTCGGTAGAGACCGCTTGCGGCGGGAACGGAAACTCGTCACGGTTTCCTGATACACGGAGACCTGTTTCAAGCGAGCTTACTACGGACTTCAAGGATTAGACAGCATTTGGTTCCACAGTAAGTTTATTCTAGCTCAAGTCGTCAAGCGACATGACAGGGAACGCGCAGCAAGTTTTTGAGTGTGTGTAGGGGGGAGGCTATTTTTAGCTCCGTTAGTTTTGTTAAATTATTTATTGTTTAATTTACTTTTATTTTTGGAAAAAAAAAGTGGGGGTGCTAAGGCTCCCCCCCGGCCCCTCCCTCTGCGCGGTCCCTGCATGAACTCTAGCGTACTCAATTTTGTAACCAATGTAATCGAAAAAGCTTTACAAAATACTTCCTTAAGTACGATAGAGCACGTGGTTTTATTGTTCCCTAAATCTACAATATTTGAATATTATCACAAACGAAGCGGAAAATGTCTCTTTGTATCTATGCGATTTCATTTAAATGTTCCATCTGTTCGGAAAGAATTTCAAAACTAAGGAACAGGCACAATAGATTCTAGGCCATTAGAAAGAGTAACTTAAGTCAAATGTCACAGCTTTAATTTGATATTAAAAATACCTATCTTAATGCGGTAGAGCAGCTTAGGAAATAATAGTGAGAAGTATTAACAATTTCTGTTTATCTATGCGATATTGGGTTGAGTTCGGAAAAGCGGCAACGTGAGAAATTACCTATGTAAGGAAAGCGAACTTCCGAGCACAAACTCAGCCGCCAACTTCCATGAGAATCAATTTTCAACTTCTATTGATATTTCCAGAGAGAGAGCATTGACACTAAAATTTACATGCAATTTCAACGGTAGTGGTCTTCGCAGTACCGACACACAGGTGTATAATGAAAGGAAAAGTAACTGGCAAGATGCATTAGTTAGCAATTCGGAACCAATGCTGCTTTCCTATATTTGTTTTCAGATACTAGAGCAAAAGAACTTGATTAAATCGAAAGTGGTTAAGAATGACATGTTTTTGCGTAAATATGTTCCAAATAAAACACACGGGAAAATCCATGACGCAGAATGCCGCGACCTATCCGGGACTTTTTTAAGACCTACCAGTGGTAAATTTGAAACTGAATTGGCGGAACGCGCGTCACACGACAGAGAAACTGGCCTGAAAATCACAAGAGAGGTGCATGTTTTTCTCGTTTTCATTAAAATCGCTTTCAATAAATCCCTTTTACCGTATGGATTTTGAAGAAGAGAGATTATAGAGGCCCCCCTGTACCTTTGCTGTTACTTCAGGACGTCTGGAAGACATATCAAAAAGGGTATTAAAACTTGCTTTTTTTCTACATATTGTTAGTATGGGATACAGCCCTTTGCCTACTTATGGACGTAATTTTGTGAAAGGGAAGAACTCTTTTGCCGTTTTTCCATACGATTATTTTAACTTGATTGTTAGGGAAACCTTATGGAAAATATTGGAATATTGATTCCGCCTTGTAAATTTGATAAGCTAAAGCAATATTCACTGAGGAGGAAAGCCCGCGTAACCTTTGACCAATCAAAGCTCTTAAGGTTACGCGTCATTGCTAATATTACAGATATCTAATTTTTTTCGCTACTGAAAGTAAATGTCGCGAGAACAATAGGCATTCTGTGCAATGAGTAAATTTTCCCGTAACACTATAATGGTGCCAGTTGTCGACGATCCTGATGCAGCCTCAGCGAGGAATTTGTAAGCTGCGTTGAATACCGAAAAAGATACTTGAAAATTCCGCCTTCGGGTTTGCCGTTTCCAGACCACGAAAAATTTGGTGATTTCACGTTGCTGTTTTGCAAAGGACGGTCAGAAAATGTAGAAGGCTGTAAAACGCACGCGCAGAGCTATTACAGTACCCTTACAGGCTTTTGTTTTGCCACTTTTTCACTGCCGTCGGCCACCGTGGTTTGCGTAAGGTCGCTGGCTGCTGGCGAATGAAGGTCTCTCTTCGCTTTGAGCCTGGTGAATGGTGTAGCTTGCTTAAGTGTTCCCTGTTAATAGCACTCTTGGTGGGTTATACAACCACAAAATCAGAACTTGCTGTAGTTGGAATCCATCGTCTCGTTCATGAGCTCTTTAGAGCAATGTAGGGTTAAGGTTACTTCCCACCTTCGCGGGTGTCCTTCGGGAAAAAATTGGTACGCGCGCTATTTTCACTAAAATCCTAGCAAACTACATATTAGAAGAAGGCTTGATAACTGCAGATTGCGATAAAAAATATAATTTAAGCGCTTTTCTTTCATGGAAGTGTTAGGGGCCGGTAAGGCGTGAAACGACCGAAGGTTCTTCTATTGAATTTATCTGGCATCGGATGCGTCAGCACAAGCAAAATGGCTGCACAATCTTATTTTAAAAAAAAGTATCCATTTGACCATACAGTAAGACTTTCACTGATTCACTATTAAAAAAATTAACGTAAAAGGTTTTGAAAAGACTTGGGTAATTGCTAAAAATTTGGGCCAACTCAGTGCAATAATAGATTTAGGGGATATTTTAATGAGAAAAGTGACTTTTCAAGCCTAGAAAATATTATTGTGAAAAGCCATGCTAGACTTCTCGGTAACTCATTCTTGTAAACTGGTTTCAGGAGGGATAAAATACTTTATGACATCTATCAATTGCTGAGATACATAAGCTGTGCACAAAACTGGTTTGACTACCAGTCCCAATCCTTACACCTAATAGACCATCAACAGGGTCAGGAAAAAAATTTATGTGCTGTCATACAGCTGCACAATTTCTTGCAATCATCAGTAAAGAAAATCTTTAAATAGATCTGTGATAGCTAATACCATGAAATCCAAATATATTGAAAGAATATAAAACTTGGTTGAAAAATTAGAATTTGAAAAGCAATATTAAAAAAAAAAGAGTATATTCATGCAGGTTATTTCAATAAAATATCTAAGGAAACGATTTGACGCATTTGACCCTTTAACTTCTTCAAATAGTTAATATGTAACCTCTTCCTATAATATTCGTACATTATCCAACTAATTAAACAGGTAATGAGAATATTCAAACTTATCAGATAGAAGTTGTTATCTTGATCTAACATCAAATCCTCACAACTAACTTACAAAGACAATGTTTAGCAACTAGAGGGGAGAATTAATAATTAGATCTTGGGAGCTAAAGGGTTTACAGCTTTTTACAACACTTACATGTACCCGTACACATGAATGTACGGCTTCAATGTTTACATTAACATGTACTCATGCAGATTTCCTATAAACCTGTAGTTTAAGCCTTATGTCAAGACTTCAAAATTTTTATGCACAGTTCAACAGGAGAATGAAAAATAAATTTTAAATTTCCATTCATTTAGTTTAGGCTATTTTAAGTAAAATGAGTCAAGCGTTCTTGCGACAACACGATCAAGACTTATGTGCAACTGATGGTAATTTATGAGTGTTAGCCTACCTGGAACGATAACCTTCACATGCAGTAAATCACATATAATTTCTCCCCACAATATCAGCCCTGAGTCACACATTAAGGTCATGGGAATAAGGGAAATGATCACCAACAAAAGAAGCTTTTGATTGTCAAACAAGTTCTCCTTGTCAGAAACTTAGGAAACATGTAGAGAACAGTATGGTGAATATGCATGCAGATATACAGATGTCTTGGTGTAAAGGGTTTACATTGTATCCACTGACAATTTCCCAGCCGGCTGCTTTTCAAGTTGGGATTTTAATTAAGAGAATTTATGAGAATTAGCCCCCCCCCCCCCCCCGCTAACCATCAATCCATCAATCATTTAGGGGGGGAAGTCAACGGTATAAGGGTAAACTATCAAACAAATAAAGAGGTAATCATCTCATCACTGTCTCATTCATCGTGAACAAGACAATGTTATTGTTATTTGTTATTTGTGCATATATCCAGAGGAAGGTAAAAGTAGGAGATGGTTTGCACAACTCTCTTAGTTCATTTTTTTAAACCTATCAAGCTATAGCTCTTATTTTCTTGCCGTCTGCTCTATGTGGATATCAATTAATTCAATCTCCATGCGTCAAAATACAAAAAAGGGTTCTCATCCCTTTTACACCCTAAGATCAATGTCTATCTTCTCAACACTGTTCCCTATACATTTCCTTATGTCCTGAATGGAGAATTTGTTGAGCAATCAAGAGTTTCTTCAGTTGTTGGTCATTTTCTTTATTCTATCGACCTTAATGTTTCTTTCAGGGGTGATATTGTAAGGAGAAATAGGATGCTAGTCACCCACAGGGGGTGAGAGGGATAATCTACGTACCCCTGAACATCAAAGTGGAGGAGGCAGGTCAAAGTAAAAACATGACTTCAAAGAGGAGGGTGCCCATTAATTTCAGTCCTAAGTAAAGGAGGATCCGTGGTTTTCCAGATTCCCTTCTTTTCAAATTCACATATCTTGCGACCAGTTCCTTATATCAAAGTTTCCTATATGGAATGGGTATCAGCATTTGTAAGAACACCGAGCAGTATTGAAATCTTTAGCCTTAGTATTTATTGCAACCCAAATTACATGTTACAATGAGGTAAATACTGCAAAATGAAATAATTGCGCAATTTTTAACAAAGGATGACAGATTACAGACTTACCTGCAACAACTTTTGAGGACGAACACATGGCAATCATGCAATTACAATTATGATTGGTATAACTTAAGAGTTTGATAGCTGAAAAATATACATTACACTCACCAAACGTCATGCATTCTAACCAAAAGAGGGTCAATAACTCCGGAGCTTCTCTCATACATTCGTGTTGATAGGAAATCTTTTTTTTTTTTTTAGGGGGGAAGTGGGTTCCACTATACATATAGTAGTCGTGCCAAGTGCAAATACATCCTTTCAGCTCTCTCTGTACAGGTCATATGAAGGTACATTCTTGTAGAGGGACTTGTAGGGGCCAGCTACGCTTGGCAGAAAAAATAAGACACAACAACTTCTATGCGTCTGATTCCTTGTATTCTTGTACACAGTGATAAAAACGAATAACAAACGATTCGAAGTTATTGCTTCTTACACAGCCTAAGATCCTTTGCTAAAACTAACTCGGTAAAAAAAAGGCAAAAAATCCTGTAAGTAACGCTTAAACTACGCACGTGGCGTGGGAAACTGCGCCCTAGGTATATTGTCAGCGGCGCTACAAAATGTATGTAAACGCGACGAATTATACAGGACTGATATTTGAGTTTTTTGTGTCAGCAATCTGTTATCATCAGAACTACAAGCCAAGAGGTATTTACCAATTAAGTGCTTGAGTTTCCCCAAAAGTCACCTTTGTTACTATAGATTTCACTCGTTTTCATGGCCATCTTCAGCTGAACCATCCTGCTGTTGCATGTGAAAACACAAAATGTTACTCTCATAACCAAATACTGAACTGAATAAAAATCGATTACTTTTTTCAACCTGCTTCCTTTAATTGTGCTCCAGAAATACTAAATGATGTTGCATCGGAGAGAAATGAAGAAAGTTATCGGATAATTCATTATGGATGTTGCCTCAAAAACATCTCTTAACCTAAACCACGATTATCTTTCCATGCAAACGAGCAATGATGAAACATAAGCAATTAATAAATCTATTTCAGCTTCAATGTAAAATCCAAAATCCAATCAACCTGAAGATGAATAGGAAAAACCTCAAAAATTTCACAAGCCAATCAGCAATAACACAAATGTTTCAAAATTTTATGATCTGCATATATAGTTCTGTGATCTTTTTTTTGTTGTGTGCTTTTTCTTGCAGCCATATATTTTAATTATATATGAGTCAATAAAATTTCAAAAGCAATATCTTTCTAGCTGACCATTTTAGAAGAAGTCCACTCTGGCAATTTTACACACTGCAGGCAAACCCTGAACAACTGATTGAAGTTTATTTGATCGAAAATATGAACGGCAATGGAGGAAATTAGGTAGCACAATTGAAGTTTTCCTTCTGTATTCTGTGATCTTTTTTTCTCCCAAATGATAAAGTTAAACTTTTAATTTCCCTAATTTTACAGTCGAAAACTTGAAAACCTTTAAGTTTTTCACGGATATTCGTAGCCGTAAGTTTGATATTTATGTTTTGAAATAGTGGTGATCAGCGAGCTCTAAATTAAATGAAATGGTTCCCTTTCAAATATAAACCATTCGTCAATCCTTTCAATACAAATTTACCAAATTGATACGAGCTTGCTTTCTTTTGCGTTTTTGATGAGCAAAGTTCATTTGCCTTTACTCGGGGCACTGATTTCCGCCAATTTACGGCTACCGACGCTCGTTTTCGCAAATTTCCAAGAATAAAGAAGTAAATCTGGGAGGAGAACCTTAAAACCTTACCACGTTTGTAGGTTCACTATGCAGAATCTCTGACTGAAATATGAGGGTAGTCATTATTTGGTAAATGTGCCAGTAATTACGCGGTCTTGAAAAAAAGTCGCTCCCAAGAAGTGTGAGTTCACTATACAGAATCTCTGACTGAAATATGAGGGTAGTCATTATTTGGTAAATGTGCCAGTCCTTACGGGGTCTTGAAAAAAAGTCGCTCCCAAGAAGTGTAAGTGGCAAATAAAATGTGTACAATTATGAAAGACATTATGTAATAATTTTTAAATATCTAGAGTATTGTTTGGATATATCATTGTGGTAAAACAGATTAATTATAAACTGAAGCTAGTATAAAAGTATAGAATCTGGGATTTAGCGTAGGAAAAACTCAGATAAAAATAAACTTACTTCCTGTTTCTCCTTTCTCGGCTCCTTTGTAATTCGCTTTTTCTTTGTTGTTGACCTCTTTTCAGTATTTTTTTTCTCTGCAGCTCTTTGTCTTTCCTTCTCACGTCACTCTTTGTTAGATATTCGCCGTTTAACATCATTCTTTTCATGTCGTCTTTGGCGTTCCTCTTGCAGTGTAATTAGCGAGAATCAATGAAGCTTTCAACCACAAAGTAATCAGTATGACTTCCCGCTTCAAACGCCAAATTCATTTGTTTGCGTTGCTTCAACTCTGCTAGCCCACGTGGTGCCCACATCAAGCCCTCGTGTAATCACTAACAGGGTGCCCGCGGTACACTGCACGAACTCTGGTAAATGCGTGCTTCATCACTTTGTATTTGAGCTTCTTAGCGCACTGAAATGGGGTCTCCAAGTTACGCAAGCAACCGCGCATGTGCATTACCTCCTTTATTTCCTTTTTACTTACGTTGTGACTAGATGTGAGCCCACAATATAACTGTCCGTGCATGTTTAAAGTAGCACCTTGTAAAGAGGGTCATACGGTCGCGCACAAACCAAATTTTCTCGGGTAGATGGGTTACTTCTACCTTTCAGAAGTATGGGCCACGCTGCACGCGCTGCGAGCTATGTCATGACAGTTGCTACACCTGAGTATATAGGATGCAGTATATAGTATCAATAGTATCATACCTCACAAGTGTTACGACATACGCTCTTACTGGTTTTGTTATTAATACTTACTATGAGATATTGTTATCGGAACTGTAGTTGAAATTTGCATCACCGATGGTGATGACGATGGCGATGGCAATGACATTAGCGATGGTGATGACGATGGCAGTGACAATGGCGATGGCGATGGTGATGACGATGGCTGTGACAATGGCGATAACGACGGCGACGGCGAGAGCGATGGCCACGCTTAAGATGGAGGAGAATGTAAGTCTTTGTTTGGAACGATAAGTTAATTGAGCTCTTTTACTGTTTTAGGGCTTTCCTCTAGCAAACTGTCTGTATATTTTTCAAAATATTGGGTAGCGAATGACAGGGGACACAAATGGCGTAATTTCAAGCTTTTCATCATTACTCAATTTACAAAACTTGGATGAAACGGATATTTTATAATAAATTTTGATTTCCTTTCAACACAGGTTTTACTAAATGTGCTATAAAACCATACGTCGCCACTGATGCGAAGTGCTTAACCCGCAGTGTGCTATGCTAACGGACACTATTGGAATACACTACAAATACCGCGAACATCCCTTTTGTTGACACAACTGCGAGAGGAAAAGACTAATAAGCAATGGCTTTTGGCAATTCATACAGTAGTTGGAAAAGTGGTTTACTACTTAGCTATTGGCTTGATGGTGATACTCGCCGGTGTTAATTTCTATATGCATTTGCTTGCACCTTACACCATTCAATCGTCGATTACATTAAGCACCGGCAAAGTCTCGATTACATTGAGCATGAGGGATATGAAAGGTTTGCATTCAATTTGTATCATTTTAAAGTTTAAGCGTGTTTTTCCCGCTCCTTTTCTTACAAAGCATGGGCCAAACAACCTACTACCTACGTACATCTTAATTCACGACTCATACACAAGAGTAGAAGCGCAGCTCGAACTAAGAGCCCGAGTGCCGTCCCACAGCTGTAGAGAACAGAAAACAACTACTAACAACTAAATCATCTCTTGGGCTAAAAACATTTTTTGTGCCGCTGCGTGATACGAAAACCCAAAAGACCTAGTGGGGAAAATGGGTACCTATTCCCCATCCAAATGCAGGCGCACTGACCTCTAGGGGTTGGAGGTTAACCAGGCTAAATTACACTACGAAAAAAAGTCGCTTTTAGCTACCTTGCACTTAATCCCATCGCGTGTTAATTCGGGGGTGAAATGCCAGAGAGACAAAAACCAATCAAGGAACACTCTTTGAAATACAATAATCATTTTCTCTTGTTCAATGTATCTTCACTTATTCGAGATCGCATTATATCCTTGGTTAGGGTCTATTGGAGATGCGACAGAGTTTCATTTTGCTTTTCGTAGTAAAGTTACGAGGAATTATATTTTTGAGGCAGCTAACTGTAGATGGATAATGTTAACTTTCTCTCTGTCAGAGGAACGGCAGTAAGGGTAGTCTGTTTTGCAACAGTTATTTTGTCACGTAACGCAACCCATTCTCTCTCTCGAACTGGGAATAGAGGACGTTGTTTGACGAGACCAAACAACAGCTGCGAAGGACACAAAGGTAAGAGTGCCACCGATGTATTTTATTTTCGCTTAGAAGTTTTGTTATACAATAGAGACAGTAGACCACAAGATACCTGTGTGACATCAGATAAATTAGTTTTTTTTTTCTTTCTGTCAAGTATTTTCGTTATTTTAAAAGTAATGCTCTTTTTCTGTTACAAAACCGAAAAGGTTAAGAACACAAAGTGTCTCATGACAACCCTCCCAGCCAAAATAACAACTCTTGCATTCTAAGCATTATTATGTTTATCTTTCTGGTAAGCGGGACATCAATAAAATTCCAAATCGGTTTTGACCATTTTTTAAACAAGAAAATGTATCTACGGCCGCCGGTGACATACGAGAGCTGAGGTAACCTTTACTAACCTCTCTATAGAGTAATATTTGTTAGGTCGACCGAAATGTCAGCCATACTATAATTAGTTTATTATGTCCACTGCACATTTTCCATTGCATTGAAATTAGCACCTACAACTTTACAACATTAAAGTTCCCCTTTTCATGAAAGACCAGATTTGCATACGCGATTGCACCAAACAAACGAGCAAACTCCCACAACTTCAAAACAAAGATTTAAATTTACTTACAATCAATCTCCATTTACTGACTGAGCAGAGGTATATTCGTTCATCAATAGTCAATGGCACAAGTAAAACTTAAGATCATTGACTGTCTATGAAGAGAAAATTGTCGTGGCAGTCACTGAACCCAAGTGTCTTTAATAAACCAGTACTGTTGTTGTTGGGCTTGGTTTTTTTCTTTTTTAGCTTGCAAGCGCTTTTTCATCTTACGCGCTCTCTAATTGACAGGTGTTAGATTGTGACAGATACTTGTGAAAAAGATGTTTCATAGTTTGTTTAGAAACCTTTGACCTTTTTCAATCACAAATAAAAATATTTCGGTGAAACCTGTCTTTAGTTTGCATTAGCCCGGTACCATTTACTCGCTCTAAAATTGTTCAGCTCATAGAGGATATTGCCATAAGTACAGCCCTAAATCATTAGGGTTCTTTTGTAAAACATTTTGTCAAGTTTTATTTTAAAAAAATAATAAAAAAAAGTTTTATTTGCAAACCTCGGTCAGTCCGTAGTAGGAAAAATTTTGCACTTTGTCTTAAGTACCGGTACTCAAAACCTTGGGCACAGTCTTACCCAATATGAACCTCCCGGCCGGTGATTAACATATTTATCACCAACTCTTACAAGAAAAACATATGCGGGCACAAAAAAGGCACTTCGATGTGTTATGTACAAAACAATATGCATATATTCATAGACCTCAACGCCCTGCAACTTGTGACGAGGGAAAATTCCATCGGCTAGATTATCCCAAAAACGCTGTGAAATGCACAATTTCGATAGCTGTTCTTCCAGCTGCAAGCGATGCAAAAAAAGTACAAGTTTAGAGTGATTGTTATAATTTTATTTTTAACATACGTTCTTCAAATTTTCATGGACATTATGTTCAACTACGAATGCGCGCTGAAAAGTTCATTCATCGCTCAGGTGAGCTAAGCATATTCTGTAAACAATATTTTTGCTTTTAAGAAGCAAGAGCAATTTTCATGACACAAGTACAAGACTGTAACGTTTCAGCTCATAATTTACTTTACGGTTGGAATGTGATCTTACCTCTGAGCATCTCGCAAATGTAGGCACTTTTATCACAGCAAGAGATACTATTAAAGAGGCCTCCCTTCTTGGATATTTCGCGCAAGCGTCGTTACCATCTGGCTTAGAATCTCGCCATTTCGAAATATTCAGTTGCTTTGCACTATCCCAAATCCAAACCCCGTCTCTCTTCCAGAAACCAATGTACCACCTACAAGTATTCGAAGTACCACGCTTTTGAATCTCATCATTGATAAACTGCCAGTCTTCTTCAGTTTCGATGGAGACTAAGTAACCTCCCTGAGATGTAGAGACGCGCCAGTTGTCACGCGAATTCCTTCCGCTTTTCGAGAATATGTAAGAGGAGTTTTGAAACAGGTTGCTTGGCACTCTATGGAAAAAAAAAATGAATAAATAAATGTCAACAAATGTATACTGTTGATAGCAATAGTGATAATTTTTATACCGCTATTAGTTTTAATTAAAAACTATGGGTATCAGAAACCTCTGCCTCACTGAAAGAAAAATTAAAATTAGGCAAGGTTTTAAAAGTGGAAATTGGGGAGATCAGGGTAATAGCACTGTTATTCTTTGACTTTTTTGTTTTGCTTTCCAACTTTCGTTTTGAATCACAATCCGATGTAATTCCAACAGAAGTCTATGACCAATTATTATGATAAATCAGTCAGATATTATCTTCTTTTTAAACTGCCTCACCTGCTCCTGGCAATTCCATCATCAAATGAAGGATGACTGTAGAAGAGAAAATGAGCAAATGAATTGATTATTATGTCCAGAATAACATTTGAAAGAATGAAAAAGTTCATTAGGTTTCGAGTTAGACTGGTACTAATGCATTTTATTTGCTGCAAGCAGTTTAACATCTACCCCTGACTTTTATTACCTTTCTCAAGGGAGATGACGGAGAAGTTTAAAAATGCACCATCTCCGCAATTTACTAACCAGCTGAACAAAACCCGTTACATGTGGAAAACATTTCTTAGGATACGGTAGACCTTCGCATTGCAACCAAACTCTAAATCAGTGATAAGGATGTAACATTTCGCTATCTAGAAAAGAAGTTTCGTTTTAGCTCGATGAAATCGTAAACCGGCTGAGACGCAACAATTCGAAACGGACGATGTTTCTTTAAGCGAATCAATCGGGTATCAAATCTTTCTGCTCAAATAAAACCTCAATTTGAATCCTGAAAGGGTGGTGTCCAAAACTTTGTGAGGTTTTTTGCATATTCTTGGGTGTTACTTAACTATAGATCAGCGGACCGCGGAGCCTCCGGAGCCTCCGGAACCTCCGGAACCTGTTTTACCTCAGGAATACATATTTTTTTTTTTTTTGTACAAGAGGAATGAGATAAGTGTAAAGTTTGCTCTCGGGGATAAAGAAGAATAATTTAAAAGATTAACATGTTTTAATTGTGCATGACGTCGAACTTGGCCAACAGTCAGCAGTCATCTAGGCTGAGTGTTAATAACTGAACAATAATTTGACAGCTGTAACGGTTTGGGTACCGCAATATCTGAGTAACGCCTCATCCGAAGTCTTTCAGTGAACCTTTAGGCTGACCCTGGAATGAGGAACATGGGGCGTAACTTTTTTGCAAACATCGGGTCGAATGTTAAAATTTTCATGTCTAACCTACGAACTTTAAGAACATTTACCAGTCGCGTTTTACGAACATTTACCAGTCGCGTTTTACGAACATTTACCAGTCGCGTTTTACGAACATTTACCAGTCGCGCTTTACGAACATTTACCAGTCGCGTTTTACGAACATTTAACAGTCGCGTTTTACGAACACGCATACACTCTGAAATAATCCTTGCAGTTTCTCTCGAGATTCAGTTATCATCAATGAACTGTGTTAATATATGCAAATTTGTGGCAAGTTTCCCTGGTGACTTCACAGTAAGCTGTACCTCTGATTTGTTATAAAAATTTAGGGAAAAAGGTGCAGCTTATATGTTGGTTTAAATGGTGCTTTTTTCTTTTCTTTTCCTGTTTTGAGCTGTGCATTACAATGTACCTTAGAAAGTTTGCTCTCTCTAGGATCCCGTTCAACTATGACATAACTTGTTTTCTTGCTCACTGATTGGGTAACTTTTCTACCACATCTTTGAATCAAATCAGCAGCCTCCTGACTCTCTCAATACTTTCCAAGATTCCCTTAATAACAACTTTCAGTTCATCCCAACAGTTTTCCGCTCTCTAAAAATCAAATTATCAAGTGAAAGCACGATTAGAAGGCGCAGAAAAATAATTAATTCTTCCCTTGAACACCTGTTAATACTGTCCAAACTGAAAAGTTATAAATGGCGAAAAAGTAAAAAACCTCTGAGGATACACCATAAACATTTGGGATCAATGTCAGTATCTAAACATCTGTTCACCTACCCCTCCCCTAACTCAACAACAGTCAACTGATAACAGCTAATGTTGAATTAAGGGAGGGGTAGGTGTGCAGTTTCTTAGATACTGATATTGATCCAACATTTGTAAAACAACTGAGAGTAAAAGGATAAAATATAATTTTTTTAAACCTTTAACTCCCATGAGTGACCAAGACAGAACTTCTCCTTACAATATAGATACAATATCATGCAGACAAGTAATGAGAATAAATACAAATATCAATCTTGGGATTCTTAGTTGATCTATGACCAAATTCTCTCAACCAATGTCACAAGAATTGTACAGCAGACAGTAAGGAGAATTACTATTGACATCTTGAGAGTAAAAGGCTCAATCAAAGCATACATTTTGCAATTTTTGTTTTCTGTAAACTGTATCTGCAGATTTTCCAAACCAGCCTTAATTCTAATAATCTTCATTTCCCTTTGTCTTGCATCTCTCATTAAAAGTTCATTTGAAAGGATGGAAACCAAACCACAAAGAGCTTTGAGAGACAATAATTTAACTACCAGAATTAATTAACATGTAAATTCTCCCAAGAATATCCATACATTATCCAGCAAACAGGTGCTGCGGA